>NC_058084.1:305741639-306044139 GCF_014858855.1 Bufo gargarizans
CATGGGCAGAAAAAATGGACCCACTCCCCGGGTTGCGAAGCATGGTGTGGTGTTGGACGCCCGCTAGGTACAACTTAATGGTGTTGTAGGAGAGGTGTAACTGGTGGTGGCAATGGGCGATGAAGGCCATGATGTAAGGAATGTCTGCCAGGCCAGCCTGCGGGTGCAGACATGAAAACTCCTGGAAGGTTTTCAGGCCTGAAAGGTAGTTCCTGGCCGTGTTTGGGGCAAGGGACTGCTGCGCCAGGTCCCTTGCTGACGAGACGAGTATGCCTAGTCCATTGTCAGGGAACTGAAGGGCGGGGTGGGAAATCTGCGTGGCTCGGCCTCCGGCATGACCTGAAAGAAAAGTTCGAAATTAAATCTGGACAGCGCGTCGGCTGCTATATTCCTCTCCCCCGGGATGTGGCTACAATGCACGTGGAAGTTATGTGACAGGGCCAGCCAAACCAGCTGGCGCAACAGCGCCATGATCTTGGGGGACTTGGCCCTGCCCTTGGCCAAGATGTCGACCAAGGACTGGTTATCTGTCACAAACATCACCGGTAAGTTAGCCCAGAGGTGGCCCCATGCCTGAGCCGCTGCCACAATGGGGTACAATTCCAACAGAGAGGAGGTGCGGATGGATTCAGCCTCCTCTAAGATGGCACTGGGCCAACGATCCGCTAGCCACTGGGAACCCCAAATGGCAGCGTAGCCGCAAGATGCAGCTGTGTCTGAAAAAATAGTCGGGCAGGAGGAAGACCAAGGTGATACGAAAAAGGAGACGCCGTTCCATAAGGACAAGAACAACTCCCACATAGCCAGGTCCGCCATGGCCTGGCCGTCCAATCAGATGATGCTGTCCTGTTCGGGTGCCGAGGGAAACAGCTGGAGCAGCCTTGACACGAAGGTTCTCCCCTGGGGCATAATCCTGGAGGCAAAGTTGAGCCGCCCCAGAAGAGACTGCAACTCGACTATAGTGAGGCATCCTGTGGCTGCCGCATGGGAAATGACCTCCCGACACTGAGCGAGTTTCTCCTCTGGTAGGCTGGCTTGCAACAGAACCGAATCCAGGACGATGCCCAAGAATGATACCCTCGTGGCCGGACCCTCAGTCTTAGACTCCGCGATCGGAACAGCCAGACTGGCAAACAATCCGAGGAGGATGGAGAGTATGCCGGACCCGCCCTGCGGATCCTCGACAACAAGAAAATCGTCGAGGTAGTGGATGACCGACCGGAGGCCCCCATGATGGATCAGGATCCAATGTAGCGCCTTGGCCAGCTGGTCGAATAACCATGGGCTACTCTTGGATCCAAACGTGAGCCTGTTGGCGAAAAAAAACTGGCCGGCCCACTCAATGCCGTAGAATTGCCATAACTGTGGCAGGATGGGAAGGAGTTTAAATGCATCCGCAATGTCAACTTTTGCCAGCCAAGCGCCCCTACCATGCGACAGGATGGCCTGGATGGCGTCGTCCACTGAGGAATAACGCATGGAAAACTCCTCCGAGGGAATCAGAGAATTGAGGCTCGGAACACCGGACACATGAGGGGCGGACAGATCATAAATTAATCTTTTTTTATTGGTGTTCTTCTTTGCCACCAAGCCGATGGGGTTAATGCGCCATGAGGAAAACGGGATGCGTGGGAACGGGCCTATGAGGAACCCCTTGGACACCTCCGACTGGAGCAACTTGCTAGTTGCTGGAGGGTCCAGGGTGGCGGACAGCAGATTCCTGCCCTCCCAGGGCACCTGTGGCAGAGCGATGAGCCCTGTGTGGAACCCCTGGCGGAAGCCTGCCAACAGGAACGCCACGAAGTCCTGATCGTGGTGATCACGTAGGAGTGCCGCCAAGAGGTCCACATTGATATCCGCTAGTCAGGAACCTTTGGAAGACTTCTTTGGGCAGGCGGACCTTGGGTGGGCCCTGAAGCACAGGGAGCAGACGTGGAGTGATCTGCAGCTGGCATATGAGCACCCCCCTGAATTAAAGTTATTGCAGACCTGGCTCTTCCCCAGGTAGACAATAGATCTGCCGAGCTTGTCTGTGGAGGGGTTGGATGGAAACGATCCAGAGGTCCCCGGGATGGCCCTGTCCTGAGACGGGTGCGTGGTATTGGGGCACCATTCAGAGGAGTGGAAAATCGACTGACATGTCGCACAGTTGGGAGCCCTGAGGCCAGCGAAGTGACGGCAGAAAAGTTCGGTATCAATCAAGGACCAGCTGGTGACATACTGGAACTGGGCCAGGGCTGCCGCCGCCTTGGCTGCAAAGGAACGGTGGTAGTCATAGAAGGCCGACCCACCATACTTGTGCCCTAGGTCAGTGACTAGGTACAAATAGATGTCCAGTTCCTCTCTTCTCTCTGGCTGTGCGGTGCAGACGATGTCCCTGAAGAGGCTGAAGGCCAGGACAAATTCCGGGATGGTCAATTTGCGGTTGAGCCGTGAATCCTTGGCCAGAAGGACCACCGACACATCGCCACAGTTGATGACCCGATTCTCGGGAACATCTTGAGCGGCAATGAGGATTGATGCCAGATTGACATCTTTCCCCGCCAGGATGTCTCTCTTAAGGTTATCAGGAATGAAGTGAGAGGGGGACACCTGTGGAATGGGTCTTGGCGTACCTGTAGCCAGCCAGCCTGATGTAGATGGGGTCATCAGCGGAACGGGAGCCAGGGGTACAACGGGTGGCCGGGATTCGAGCTCCGAAACTCTTGCCCGAACGTCCGCTACTGAGTCCACCAGGGAATTCAGGGTCGCCTGCAGCTGCACCAGGGACAACTGGATGGCCGACGCCTCCGGTTGCACTGCCGCGGTGCTAGGGCTGGTCATGAGCAGTTTTTATAAATCTGCCTTTTCTTGCGGTGGCCGGGTGTGGAATGCCCCTTCGGTTTAACTCGGCCAACAGTTTTGGGATGGTCCAGCTCCGAAGGGATGAGGGACCCGCTTGGCTTGACACGATCGAGCCGGAGATGGAAAGGCCGTTCTCCATATCCGAGGCTCGAGACATGGCAGAGCAGCTAAAAAATACAAGAAATGACAAAATAAAGGGAGAAAAGAAAAAAAAAAAAAAAAGAAGAGGGTGACGACGTACTTGGAGATTAGATTGGTGCACGACAGAGAGACACGTACCGGTAACGGAATTCACGAGACGGTTCAGACGAACCTGGCCTAATCGAACAGACGAAGACAATTAACGCTTGGTTATGATTTGATTGGGACTGAGGTGGTGCCAGTGCGAACTTACCTGAACAGGACCGAAAGTGCAGAGGCCATGGGTGTCCATAAACCTGCGGAACCAGGCGAACTGGCCAGGCTGAGGCTCACCCTAAGGCCAAGCGACCATCCGAGCGCATCGGATCGGACACCTGATCGAAGAGAGCCGCCTGAGCGAACCAGGCGGTTTGACAGGAGAGAAGGCGCGTAGCCCTGAAATAGAGGCTGCGTGTAGCAGGGCAGTGGTAAGCCATGAACCTCGGATTTACGGAAAGCAAGAATGCCCAGGGGAGAAGCCGAAGATGGCCGCTTAGGGAGACCTGAGGCCGAAGGACAGGTGCGTGAACTCGTGTGAAAGACAAGAAACGTGAAGACCTGGGCGTACCAGGAGTGAGCCGAGCCCTGGGCGTACCAGGGAAGGAGGGGGCGCCACCAACCGTGACCGGACACCCGACTGTGACCGGCAGACAAAGACTTGGCGACATGACAAAACACGATGGCCTGGGCGAACCAGGAAGACCAGACCCCTCGGACGTGACCCGATGCCCAAAGTGGGAAGGAGCCAGACCGGTCCTACATGGACACCCGAATTTTATAAAATTATTTTTTTTTTTTTTTACTTTGATTAAAACTAATATCATATTTAAATGAATTTTTTTTTTTCTTTGACTATATGGCGGGTTTCCTGTAAATACCCATTTTTTTTCCGACTATATGGCGGGTTTCCTGTAAATACCCTTTTTTTTTTTTTTTTTTTTTTTTCGACTATATGGCGGGTTTTCCTGTAAATAGCGTGTTATTTTTATTTTTTTTTGGCGGACTATATGGCGGGTTTTCCAGAACGTACCTTTATTTTCATTCCCCCTTTTTTTTTTTTTTTCACTATGTGGTGGGTTTGCTGCGCATGCTTATACTGCTTTATTTAATAATTATTTCTTGACACTTCTTCCCTCCTCTCCCCGTCCGGCCTGGCTGCCCGCGAGCCCGCGCCCAGCGTGAAGCGCAAGCTCACACCGCAGCCAGGGAGACGGGGCAGGGGAGGGTGACGTCATTGTGCGCGCCGGAAGAGGAGTGCGTTCCAGCCTGGAACGCACGCCCATGTGCACCGGCTGCTATGCCGGACCCGAGGTGCAGCTGCTTGGGAAGACAAAACCGGCCCCTCCCCCCCGACGATCGGGGAGACTCTGTTGGGCCGGTTGGTCCAAGCTGCCGCCGGAAGCTAGTGGAGCGGCGAAGTCCGGCACCCGGAAGTGCGTGCGCTCCACCCTGGAATGCATGCCTCCGTGCGCCGTGCCGGGAACGGGAGAGCCGGCCAGACCTGTGAGTGCCCCCCCGGCATGGGGGAGCCGGACTGGCTGCCGGGTACGTCCCCTGACGCCATACGCCAGGAAACCCAGGGAGACGAGCGGAGGGGGGGAGCCGGAAGCACGTGTGCTCCACGCTGGAACGCACCAGCAGCAGGAGGCGGAGGGAGGGTGCCAGACCGCCGCAGCTCTTGCCCTGCGAAAGAGCCCCCCTACTTACCACCAGGAGACACGAACTCAGCAAGAGGCGACCGTAGGTACCAGGAAACACACGAACACTAGCCAGTGAATCACCAAGAACCGGAACGCCCACTGTGATGAGGTAAGTGGGGGTTTAAAAAGGCTCAAGCCCCTCCCACAAATGCAGGCTGAACCTCAGCCTTACCAACATATATATATATATTTGTATTTTATAGATTTTTTTTTTCATACTATTTTTGTACTAATTGTTTATATTCATTATATGTTTGGTTTTAGCAATTAAATATAGCTGTACATTTCCACAACAATAAGAATAACTATGTTGACCAATCTGGTGCTGTTAATTATAGTCCTACATGTAACATATAATCTCTGGTAGCAGATAATGGACCTATACATCAATGGACAAAAGCACATGAAGAGTTAACTAATGACTAATATTCAGTCCTACCCAGGATTGGATAGCAGAATTCTCAGTACCTGCAATGGGAGAGCAGCGCGTACTGTGATGTGGCAGTGACGGAGAGAGAGGGAGAGGCAGCACCAGGTGATGTGTGCACCGCTCCCTCCCTGGGTAGGCAAAGTGATGCTGCCTGGTCAAAATAAGGGGGAGCTATTGGTGGATGATAGTTGGGGAGGGAGTGAAATCTTTACTTAATAGGGCGATATATTAATCTCCGCTGACGAAGTCGCATGATCGACAAAACATGTCGGGAGGGGTAGTGTGCTAGTGTGTGTGGTTTTAGACAGGGTTAGCATTAGTTACACATATATATGTAGGAAAGATTGAGGGACGGTGTGCATGTATACTGGAGAAGGTGTGTGAGTTACAGAAGTGAGCTCCATGCATGCTGCCTAATGTCTGCCACATTCTATCAACACTAGCAATGCGAGCAATTAGGATCGAAATGAAACATTATACAGACTGACTACCAACAGTGTGGCTGTGGTTAAGCCACTGTGTTTAAAGTCAGCGTCTTGCTACAAAGCACGTGTGATACAAGCAATTAATTAAGCACAATATATAGATACTAAGTATCAACAACTTGAGAATAGGGGCTCCTTTAAAGTCTCCTCCACCCGCAGTGGTGAATACCTGGGGGGTTGGTGTGAGTAGAAGGATATAGTCCCCTGTGGTTGTTGCTAACCATACATGATTCAATATAAGCACAGAGAATACTGATATCGACACTGTGATTATAACTAATCCACAGTGTCAATCAGTTTTGTGGATAGCTATATAGCACGTGTGTAGCATAATAAATATCACCTTCAGACATTATATAGAAACAAGTTAGCACAAGGGGCTCCTCCCTTAGCCCAGTATATAATGTGTGACAAAAAAGAAAACAAATGGACGTTTGAGGATCCATATAACAAATTGGCCAATAGACCACGAATTGTCAAGTGGCATAAATTATATACAATAGTGAAACATCAAAGCATATTATATTGCCTATTGGCAATAGTGGCCAATGGGGACACAGAATAATAAAGTTTATACTCCGTCCCAACCTACATATTATGAACGAAGTGAACAAGGAAATTGCTAGTCCCTTAAAGTTTTAACATGTACATGGTCTTTTTTTCTCTAGGTTTTAGATTAGTGACAATAAAGAAAATTTTTGTGTGGACCCCTAAAGGGAATTTTTGGGTCTTTGACCGCAGTATAAATAGTGTTTGCATCCCGAGGGTCCCTACAAGGGCCATATTGTAGTTCCCAATAGAAAAAATGTGCAATGGTAACAATGATGACAGTAAAAAAGGAAGTTTGATCCAGCACTTGTGGAATAGTTGCTCCAGCTTTATTGATGAAAATTGATCACATAAAGTGGACCCCTCTGCACACTGGTAACCCTTTAGTTAACATGTTTCGACCACTTCTTGGTCTTAATCATAAGTGGTCGAAACATGTTAACTAAAACGCATTGCACCCGCGCGATAAAAACTAAACAACGGAACGCAATTGCAGTAAAAAATGACTGCAATTGCGTACCTACTCGCGCGGGTTTGCCGCAAGAGGCCTTAGCTTTTAATTTCATGAAAGAACCTAAGCTTCTATCCCTCTCACCCTCATCTAATAATTCAGTTAGAAGTCTAACATTGGGTAAGTCCTCCACTAGAATGCCTAGACGGAGACTGTCCTTTAGATCATTATTTACTAAAAATTTGTGCCATTTCAAATTACGACAGAACAGATATATATTTTTAACCCAATGAAAGGCATTATATTTAGTGGTAGGGACAAATGACACACCTTTAGACAGGACACCTATCTCATCATTAGTTAGTATCCTGCCCGTTAGGTTAATGATTTGTCCCTCACTAATTCCAAATGGTTCTCTTTTCTCCATTCGGGGGGCGATCTCTGAGGTGATATAGAATTTGTCCACCCTACTCCAAAAAAAACTCTGATGATCCGGAAAAACACATCGGGTATTTATCTTTTTCACATTTTTAAAGGTCTGTGCATGCGCAGACCGCAAAACTGGATCCGTATTTCCTGAACGCTTGGGGTCGGATCCAGCATTAATGCATTTCAATAGAAAATAATGCCGAATCCGGCATTCCGGCAAGTGTTCAGGATTTCAGGCTCTCCATTCAGAATGCATTATTATAAAACTGATCAGTTTTTTTCTGGTATTGAGCCCCTAGGATGGAACTCAAAGAAAAATGCTAGTGTGAAAGTACCCTAACTCCTTCTTTAGAGGGTGGGTAGGGAGGGTATTATGGGTGAAGGTTAAGAAGGAAGAAATGTAATAATGATGTTGAATATGTATGGAAAAATAATAGTTTGATTCTTAATTAAAAAAAATCATAAATTAAAAAAAAGATGATCAAGAAAAATAGGAAACCCCCAGAGCTAAATTTCAAGTGTCATAGCAAAGGGTCTGAATACATACAGGTATATCAATAAGAAATTTTATTTTTACTCTTTTAATAAACTTGCAATAATTATATTATTCTGCTTTTGCAATTATTTGTAGGGTATTAAGTTCAGATTGATGGGGGAAACTTGATTTTTATTTTTATTTTAGCACAAGGGTGTAACAAAACCAAATAGGTAATCAATACATGAACACTTGTCCTACAAAAATATGCTACAGTTTATCGACTGAAAAATAAAAAAAGTTATGGCTCTTGGAAAGGAATAAAAATTGAAATTGGCTGTGCAGCTCTATAGTGTAGTGGTTAACTTTCTTGGCTGTAATGTAGAAGGTTGTGAGTTTGAATCCTACCAGAATTTTTTTGAAATATAGGCTAAATTAAATTTAAACATACTGATTCGAGCATCGCTCTCTAGCAGACGCGATATTCGGCCGAACACCACGATGTGCCGAGTATAGCGATGGTCGAGCCGAACTAGTGTTCGGCCGAGCATGCTCGCCCAACACTATTCCTCATCATTAACTGCAGCCAAAGTAGATGACCTAAGATTTGAAGGTTTGTGCTTCCAAGGGATAAAAGTTCTGGATGAACAAGTTGACTTTTTGCTGTTATACGCTAACCTCGGACCAAGAGAACTTCAGTTTTGTCCCATTTTAGATTTAGCTGTCTGGCATTGATCCAGTCATATCATTATAACTGGAAACGGGTCATTGACTCCTTGCTTAAAGGACATTATTTTATTGTTATACTATGTTGAGGAGACTAATGAGAGATAAATTAAGATACATTGTTAAATGAGTTATGAGGCTGCATACTTTTTTTTTTTTTTAAGGCTGCTGACAGCATCGGACTGGTCAACCAGAGCACCAGAGAATCCTCTGCTGGGTCTAGGTTCTGATACCATAATGGGCCCCAAGGGTCCAGGAGAAAAAAAAAATCAGTTTTAATGCTTCCTTTTGAGCCAATCAATTGCCATTATGGTCTAGTTTTTTTATCAAAACTTATTAGACTTCATTGGATTTTATGGGGGTATGGACTATGCTGAGCCCAAGGAACTTCAGTCCATCACTGCAGAAAAATAATAACATAAATCAAAGCTCACCTTAACTATCCCATGCCATGTCTGTATTGATGTTTACCAGTCATCTATCAGTCAGTGGCAAGCAATTGGCTGAGTTGTCATTTTCTGGATGTTGAGAGGGAGCAGGAAGTAGCGCAAGCTGGGGAATGGGTATCACTGGAATTAATTCCACCAAGGGGAGCTCACACATTTTACACAAACTTAACTTAGCTCTGCTACTCACTACCTTTTAAGGCATTATATCACTGACAGTATTTTCTTTGAGGTTGGCAGAATTATGGCAGCCTAGATTATTGCAAATCAGAGTACTACAAGCTGAAATGATTGATGAATTAATATTTATAAGTGCAAAACCTCATTACTTATTTCTCAAAAACTACAGGAATACCTCTTTGAGACAGCCACCCGAAATTGCTTTGAAAAGTGGTCTTCTAGGGGATGGAACTCTCAAAAAAGACATGAAAATGCATAATATATGGAGATACTAAAAATCTATCAAATCTGGTCTGTATAAGGTGATGTTCTTCTCAAAGAATTGGCCTTGACTGTTTTCTAGTAAAAACAAAGATGTAGAGTACTATGTAGATTTCTTGCTTGGATATTTCTTGCTTGGATAGACAGTATTTCTCAAGGTTATTATGCAAGTCTCAGACCAAACACAGGCATCTCTTCAAAGAAAATGTAAATATCCTCAACAGTTGTCCAGCTGTACATTTACCTGCTGCCCAGAACTATAGAACAAATCTTGTCTAGCCTAATATGAGGTCATCAAGTGTGTCTAATTCAGAAGGTATAACAAAAGAAACCCAGTAATGACTTTCCTTCACAGTACAGCAAACCAAATGTGGAAAATATTATTTTACTGTTATATATGTGGGGAATGCAAGGAATTGAATAGAAAGGATAGCAAATCTATTTCTGTATTAGCTAAAAACTAAAATACATTTCATTAACTTTCCTTCATTGTGAATTTTAAAGATGCATTGATCTTGGGTACTGTCAGGCAGAGATAATAAGGTCTTAGCCTACCAGAACACTCCAACCATATTTCCCCTGTGGCATTAATCATGGATTTACAATATATCTCTTATATATATAAAAACTAGCAGAAGGACCCGGCTTTGCATATATTTCATCTATTTCATTTAACCCCTTAAGGACACAGGGCGTACCGGTACGCCCTATTTCCCGAGTCCTTAAGGACCAAGGGCGTACCGGTACGTCCTGACTTAAAATCGGCATTCCGGCGCCGCGGGGGTTAATCGGAACGGGATTTCGGCTGAAATCATTCAGCCGGCATCCCGTAACAACGCAGGGGGGAGTCATTTGACCCCCCCGTATCGGCGATCGCAGAAAACCGCAGGTCAATTCAGACCTGCGGTTTTCTGCGTTTCCGGTCCATTCGGGTGTCCGGTGACCCGATGAACCGGAAAAAGACTGCGATCGGTGGCGTAATTATACACCACCAATCGCAGTCCGAGGATTTGAGGAGGCGGTGCTGGCCCTGGTGCTGAACACTGCTGTCCAGGGTGCTGATTGGTGCAGGGGAGAGAGGCGCGAGATTCAAACTTCCTGCGCTCCTCTCTCCCCTCCTCTTCCTGTTCTGCACGAGCACCCGGCAGCATCGTCCAGCACCAGCTCCTGTGTCCCCCTAATCGCCATCCATCACCCTCCTGCACCCATCGCCACCCAGGTAGGTTAGGGTCAGTGAGGGAGAGGCATCGTTAGGCAGGGAAAGAAGGGAAAAGTTAGTTAGGAAAAAAAAAAAAAAAAAAAAACTTTTAACTTTTACACAAAACTTTTTTTGATCCATCTATCAGACCCCAGACCCCCCCCTGCCACTTGCCCCCCCCTACCAGCCCCCCACCACCACCAGCCCCCCCACCCCCTCCACCCATCCCCCCACCACTCCCCCCAACCCCCCCCCCCCACCACCACCACTAGCCCCCTCACCACCACTTTTTTTTCTGCGTTCGCTGACTGGTCGGCACTTTTTAGCGTCCGTCCACTGTTAGCGCATCGCCTGCCCCACCGCTGATCAGCGTTGTACCGCTAATCAGCAACTTTTTTTTTTTCCTAACACTTGCCCTTTTTTCCTTTTTTTAGTACGCGAACACCCGTTGCCCCCACACACACGCACATATAATAAAGTTTTACACACACGCACACCTACACGCACACACACCCATGGCCCGCCGGGTGTTCTCGGCCGAGGAGGCATATGCCCAGATTGCCTCCGACTCCGAGAGCCCCAGTGAGGATGAGGATGACCCCACATTCCTCTTATCATCAGCATCCTCCTCATCATCATCGGATGACGATGAGCCACCAAGGCGGCGGAGACGCCGCCAGGCGGAGCCAGGGGCCGCACATGCTAGGGATCCTGTGGCCCACCCTAGTACGAGCCGCCCTGGGGTTCGTACTGGTTTCCCGGCCCACCAAATAAGTTCACCGGAGACCCCTGCCGATGAACTTAGCTGGTGTCCCCCAGTGGACTTTGAGCCTGAGATTCCGGATTTCGCTGGCAATCCTGGAATCCAGATTCCCACAGTGGGGTTTACTGAAATTGACTATTTTAGTTTTTTTTTCAGTAACCCACTGGTGAATTTGATGGTGGAGCAGACGAATCTGTACGCCCAACAGTTCGTCGCTCAAAACCCAGGCTCAGTTTTGGCTAGACCCGGTGGCTGGACGCCGGTCAGTGCAGCCGAAATGAGGACATTTTGGGGCCTCGTGCTGCATATGGGTCTAGTCCAAAAACCCAGTGTCAGGCAATACTGGAGTGGGGACGTCCTGTACCAGACCCCACTGTACAGTATGGTCATGACACGCTCCCGGTTTGAGGCCATCCGGAAATGTCTGCATTATTCCGATAATGCAGCATGTCCACCCCGAGGTGATCCTGCCTATGACCGGCTGTATAAGATACGGCCTGTCATCGATCACTTTGGGGCCACATTTCAGCAGGCCTACGTACCTGGAAGGGAGGTCGCGGTTGATGAGTCGCTCATTGCGTTCAAGGGGAGACTCAGTTTCCGCCAATATATTCCCACAAAGCGAGCGAGGTATGGCGTGAAGCTATACAAAATTTGTGAGAGTACCTCAGGGTACACTTACAAATTTCGTGTGTACGAGGGGCGAGATTCCCGTATTCAACCCCCAGAATGTCCCCCCACTCTGGGTGTTAGCGGGAAACTCGTGTGGGACCTTATGTACCCACTGCTGGATAATGGTTACCACTTGTACGTGGATAACTTTTATACCAGCATTCCCTTGTTCAGGTCCCTTGCCGCCAGATCTACGTTCGCTTGTGGGACCGTGCGGAAAAATCAGCGCGGCCTCCCTGCCTACCCCCTCCAGGTACCTATCCCCAGGGGTGAGACCCGTGCACTTACCAGTGGAAACCTGTTGCTGGTCAGGTATAAGGACAAGAGGGATGTCCTTATGCTGTCCACAATCCACGGTAACGGCACCACCCCAGTCCCTGTGCGAGGTACCGCGGCAACGGTCCTCAAGCCCGATTGTATCGTCGACTACAATCGGTATATGGGAGGAGTTGATCTCTCGGATCAAGTCCTCACGCCATATAACGCCATGCGCAAAACCCGGGCATGGTACAAAAAAGTTGCGGTCTACTTGGTGCAGGTTGCCATGTACAACTCTTTTGTACTATCCCGAAGCGCTGGCAGCACAGGGACATTCCTCCAATTCTATGAGGCAGTCCTCAAGGACCTGATCTTTTCGGACCGGGAAAGAGCAGGCCGGAGTACCTCGGGAACTGGAGGCGCCCGGATCGTCCCTGGCCAACACTTTCCAGGTGTGGTCCCCCATACTGGAAAGAAGGGACGAACCCAAAAAAAGTGCAGAGTGTGTCGCAGGAGGGGGATACGGAAGGACACCACCACTCAGTGCGACACGTGCCCCGATCATCCGGGCCTCTGCGTTATCGATTGCTTCAGGGAGTATCACACTTCCATGGAGTACTAAATTTTTATAATCCCCAACAGTTCACTAGAGAACATAAAACACTATGGCTCTCAGACTTTGGAGACACGAAAACTATTTTTCTTTCCCCCAAAAATATTAGTTTTAGTGCAGGCATCCTCAAACTGCGGCCCTCCAGATGTTGTAAAACTATAACTCCCAGCATGCCCAGACAACCTACAGCCATCAGCAGGGCATGGTGGGAATTGTAGTTTTACAACATCTGGAGGGCCGCAGTTTTAGGATGCCTGCTTAGTGTCTCCAAAGTCTGAGAGCCATACATATTGGGCATCGTCGCGTGCGTAAAAGTCGTCGCTATAAAAATAACTTTTGACCAAACGCCTCGGATGAACGGTGTTAAAAATATAAAATAAAAACGGTGCCAAAACACCTATTTTTGGGCAAAATTTCAATTTAAATCCATTTTGCCGGTAATAAAGCAAGGGTTAACAGCCAAACAAAACTAAATATTTATTGCCCCGATTCTGTCGTTTGCAGAAACACCCCATATGTGGTCGTAAATGGCTATATAGCCGCACGGCAGGGCATAGAACGAAGGGAACGCCATACGGTTTCTGGAAGGCAGATTTTGATGGACAGTTTTTTTTTTGACACCATGTCCCATTAGAAGCCCCCCCTGATGTAGCCCAGACTAGAAACTCCAAAAAAGTGACCCCATCTAAGAAACTACACCCCTCAAGGTATTCAAAAGTTACTTTACAAACTATGTTAACCCTTTAGGTGTTCCACAAAACTAAATAGCGAATGTAGAAACAATTTTAGATTTTAATTTTTTGTTACATTGCCTCAAAAAAGAGTAATATAGAGCAACCAAAAATCTAATTTACCCCAAAAATAGTCCCAAAACAACAACCACCTTATCCCGTAGTTTCCTAGATGGGGTCACTTTTATGGAGTTTCTACTCTAGG
Source organism: Bufo gargarizans (assembly GCF_014858855.1). Classification (NCBI taxonomy): domain Eukaryota; kingdom Metazoa; phylum Chordata; class Amphibia; order Anura; family Bufonidae; genus Bufo; species Bufo gargarizans. The sequence continues at coordinate 305,755,236 of NC_058084.1, forward strand.
GGTGCATCAGGGGGCTTGAAAGGGTACATGGTGTAAATAAACCAGTCCAGCAAAATCTGCCTTCCAAAAACCATATGGCGTTCCCCTTCTTCTATGTCCTGCCGTTTAGCCAAATAGTAGTTTACCACCACATATGGGGTGTTTCTGCAAACTACAGAATCAGGGCAACCCATTTTGAGTGTTGTTTGGCAGTTAACCCTTGTTTTACTCCTAGAAAAAATTGATTATATTGGAAAATTTTCCAAAAAATTGAAATTTCATAATTGTTTCTCCATCTGCCATTAACTCTTGTGGAACACCTAAAGGGTTAACAAAGTTTGTAAACCCAGTTTTGAATACCTTGAGGGGTGTACTTTCTTAGATGGAGTCACTTTTTTGAAATTTCTATTCTAGGGGTGCAACAGGGGGCTTCAAATGGGACATGGTATAAACAAAACCAGTCCTGCAAAATCTGCCTTCCAAAACCCATATGGTGTTCCCCTCCTTCTATGTGCTACCGTTCGGCCAAACAGTAGTTTACGACCACATATGGGGTGTTTTTGCAAACTACAGAATCAGGGCAACCCATTTTGAGTGTTGTTTGGCAGTTAACCCTTGTTTTACTCCTAGAAAAAATTGATTATATTGGAAAATTTTCCAAAAAATTGAAATTTCATAATTGTTTCTCCATCTGCCATTAACTCTTGTGGAACACCTAAAGGGTTAACAAAGTTTGTAAACCCAGTTTTGAATACCTTGAGGGGTGTACTTTCTTAGATGGAGTCACTTTTTTGAAATTTCTATTCTAGGGGTGCAACAGGGGGCTTCAAATGGGACATGGTATAAACAAAACCAGTCCTGCAAAATCTGCCTTCCAAAACCCATATGGTGTTCCCCTCCTTCTATGTGCTACCGTTCGGCCAAACAGTAGTTTACGACCACATATGGGGTGTTTTTGCAAACTACAGAATCAGGGCAACCCATTTTGAGTGTTGTTTGGCAGTTAACCCTTGTTTTACTCCTAGAAAAAATTGATTATATTGGAAAATTTTCCAAAAAATTGAAATTTCATAATTGTTTCTCCATCTGCCATTAACTCTTGTGGAACACCTAAAGGGTTAACAAAGTTTGTAAACCCAGTTTTGAATACCTTGAGGGGTGTACTTTCTTAGATGGAGTCACTTTTTTGAAATTTCTATTCTAGGGGTGCAACAGGGGGCTTCAAATGGGACATGGTATAAACAAAACCAGTCCTGCAAAATCTGCCTTCCAAAACCCATATGGTGTTCCCCTCCTTCTATGTGCTACCGTTCGGCCAAACAGTAGTTTACGACCACATATGGGGTGTTTTTGCAAACTACAGAATCAGGGCAACCCATTTTGAGTGTTGTTTGGCAGTTAACCCTTATTTTACTCCTGGAAAAAATTTATTATATTGGAAAATTTTCCAAAAAATAGAAATTTCAAAATTGTTTCTCCATCTGCCATTAACTCTTGTGGAACACCTAAAGGGTTAATAAAGTTTGAAAAAACAGTTTTGAATACCTTGAGGGGTGTAGTTTCTAGAATGGGGTCATTTTTGGGAGGTTTCTATTATCTAAGCCTCACAATATGACTTCAAACCTGAACTGGTCCATAAAAAGTGGGATTTTGAAGATTTCTCAAAAATTTCAAAATTTGCTTCTAAACTTCTAAGCCTTGTAACATCCCCAAAAAATAAAATATCATTCCCAAAATGCTACAAACATGAAGTAGACATATGGGGAATGTAAAGTCATCACAATTTTTGGGGGTATTACTATGTATTACAGAAGTAGAGAAACTGAAACTTTGAAATTTGCTAATTTTTCAAAATTTTTGGTAAAAAATGTATTTTTTTATGCAAAAAAAATAACTTTTTTGACCCAATTTTAGCAGTGTCATGAAGTACAATATGTGACGAAAAAACAATCTCAGAACGGCCTGGGTAAGTCAAAGCGTTTGAAAGTTATGAGCACTTAAAGTGACACTGGTCAGATTTGCCAAAAATGGCCCGGTCCTTAAGGTGAAAATGAGCCCGGTCCTTAAGGGGTTAATGTTTGTGTGTGTCGTTAAAAGATATCAACAGTATCCCCATAACAATAACCTCTACAGGACCCCGCCCCTTTAACAGTGAACGCCATAGTCCCCAACCCCTTTACACTGACGCCCCCACAGTTTCCCGCCACTTTAAAAAGGGACCTCTACAGCAGCCCATCCCCTTAACTTTGATCTTCACAGCAGCCTGCCCCTTTAACAGTGAGTTTCACAGTTCCCGCACCTTTAACATTGACCTCCACGGTGCCCGTCCCTTTAACAGTGACCTCTACAGTGCCCGCCCCTTTAATAGTGACCTCCACAGTGCCCGCCCCTTTATCAGTGACCTTCACAGCACCGGCCCCTTTAACTGTAACCTCCACAGCGCCCACCCCTTTAACTGTGACTTTCACAGTGCATGTCCCTCTAACAGTGACCTCCACAGTGCACGCTTCCTTAACAATGACCTCCACAGTACCCTCCCTTTTAACAGTGACCTTCACAGTGCCCGTTCCTTTAACAGTGATATTTACAGTGCCCGCCCATTTAACAGTGACCTCCACAGTATCCGCCCCTTTAACAGTGACATACACAGTGCCCGCCCCTTTAACAATGACCTCCGCAGTGCCCGCCCTTTTAATAGTGACCTCCACAGTGCCCGCCCCTTTAATTCTAGGGCTACACGACGACATGTCTCGCGGGAAATTTGTCTCAGCAACTTTTATAATGATAGGCTGTGCTGTAGTGCTGCTACATGCTGCGACACGACAGTCGCAAAAAATTCATCCAAAATGGATGCATGTAGCAGCGTAGTTGTGCCCTATGCATCGTGCGACTTATTGTAGTCCTGTAGCCCTAGCCTAAAGCTGACCTACAGCAGTGAAGAAAAATGGCTGGGTTGTTATGGAATCCTGGAGTAAAACTGCATGTATGGCAGATTGGATTTACTGTACATGAAAGGCTTGCTGGCTTCTATTGGCTAATGCATGTCATTTTGGGGAAATATCTCAGGAAGGGTCTAAAACCTTCCCAGACACCTGATGTACCTGTGTGCCAAATTTGGTGAAGATCGGTCTAGTCGTTTGGTCGCACATAAAGAACGTCTAGATAGAAAGACAGACAGAAAGAAACTCATTTTTATATATATATAAGGGATGAGTTTCTTTCGGTCTGTTCTTCATGCGCAACCAAATGACTGGACCGATCTTCACTAAATTTGTCAGGTGTCCAGGAAGGTTTTAGATCTCAGCTCTCTAGAACGTACCGTTCCCGAGATATTCCCAAAAAATTACCCACACTAGCCAAAACAAGCCTGCAAGTCTTTCTCTTCAAATCCCAAATGCCATAAACACAGTTTTACTCCAGGCTTGAAGTTTCCTGAGACTGGAGAAAATGGTTGGCACGGCAGGACATTGCAATAGCTTTATATGCAGATAAAGTGCTCCAATATACAAACCGGATTCCCAAAAAGTTGAGACACTATACAAATCGTGAATAAAAACTGAATGCAATGATGTGGAGGTGCCAACTTCTAATATTTTATTCAGAATAGAACATAAATCACGGAACAAAAGTTTAAACTGAGAAAATGTACCATTTTAAGGGAAAAATATGTTGAATCAAAATTTCATGGTGTCAACAAATCCCCAAAAAGTTGGGACAAGGCCATTTTCACCACTGTGTGGCATCTCCCCTTCTTCTTACAACACTCAACAGACGTCTGGGGACCGAGGAGACCAGTTTCTCAAGTTTAGAAATAGGAATTCTCTCCCATTCTTGTCTAATACAGGCCTCTAACTGTTCAATCGTCTTAGGTAGAGTTGAGCGAACACCTGGATGTTCGGGTTCGAGAAGTTCGGCCGAACATCCCGGAAATGTTCGGGTTCGGGATCCGAACCCGATCCGAACTTCGTCCCGAACCCGAACCCCATTGAAGTCAATGGGGACCCGAACTTTTCGGCACTAAAAAGGCTGTAAAACAGCCCAGGAAAGAGCTAGAGGGCTGCAAAAGGCAGCAACATGTAGGTAAATCCCCTGCAAACAAATGTGGATAGGGAAATGAATTAAAATAAAAATTAAATAAATAAAAATTAACCAAAATCAATTGGAGAGAGGTTCCATAGCAGAGAATCTGGCTTCCCGTCACCCACCACTGGAACAGTCCATTCTCAGATATTTAGGCCCCGGCACCCAGGCAGAGGAGAGAGGTCCCGTAACAGAGAATCTGTCTTCATGTCAGCAGAGAATTAGTCTGCATGTCATAGCAGAGAATGAGGCTTCACGTCAGCCACCACTGCAACAGTCCATTGGCATATATTTAGGCCCAGCACCCAGGCAGAGGAGGGAGGTCCCGTAACAGAGAATCTGTCTTCATGTCAGCAGAGAATTAGTCTGCATGTCATAGCAGAGAATGAGGCTTCACGTCAGCCACCACTGCAACAGTCCATTGGCATATATTTAGGCCCAGCACACACACAGGCAGAGGAGAGAGGTCCCGTAACAGAGAATCTGGCTTCATGTCAGCAGAGAATCAGTCTGCATGTCATAGCAGAGAATGAGGCTTCACGTCAGCCACCACTGCAACAGTCCATTGGCATATATTTAGGCCCAGCACACACACAGGCAGAGGAGAGAGGTCCCGTAACAGAGAATCTGGCTTCATGTCAGCAGAGAATCAGTCTGCATGTCATAGCAGAGAATGAGGCTTCACGTCAGCCACCACTGCAACAGTCCATTGGCATATATTTAGGCCCAGCACCCAGGCAGAGGAGGGAGGTCCCGTAACAGAGAATCTGTCTTCATGTCAGCAGAGAATTAGTCTGCATGTCATAGCAGAGAATGAGGCTTCACGTCAGCCACCACTGCAACAGTCCATTGGCATATATTTAGGCCCAGCACACACACAGGCAGAGGAGAGAGGTCCCGTAACAGAGAATCTGGCTTCATGTCAGCAGAGAATCAGTCTGCATGTCATAGCAGAGAATGAGGCTTCACGTCAGCCACCACTGCAACAGTCCATTGGCATATATTTAGGCCCAGCACACACACAGGCAGAGGAGAGAGGTCCCGTAACAGAGAATCTGGCTTCATGTCAGCAGAGAATCAGTCTGCATGTCATAGCAGAGAATGAGGCTTCACGTCAGCCACCACTGCAACAGTCCATTGGCATATATTTAGGCCCAGCACCACAGGCAGAGGAGAGAGGTCCCGTAACAGAGAATCTGGCTTCATGTCAGCAGAGAATCAGTCTGCATGTCATAGCAGAGAATGAGGCTTCACGTCAGCCACCACTGCAACAGTCCATTGGCATATATTTAGGCCCAGCACACCAGGCAGAGGAGAGAGGTCCCGTAACAGAGAATCTGGCTTCATGTCAGCAGAGAATCAGTCTGCATGTCATAGCAGAGAATGAGGCTTCACGTCAGCCCACCACTGCAACAGTCCATTGGCATATATTTAGGCCTAGCACACAGGCAGAGCAGAGAGGTCCCGTAACAGACAATCTGGCTTCATGTCAGCAGAGAATCAGTCTGCATGTCATAGCAGAGAATGAGGCTTCACGTCACCCACCACTGCAACAGTCCATTGGCATATATTTAGGCCTAGCACACAGGCAGAGCAGAGAGGTCCCGTAACAGACAATCTGGCTTCATGTCAGCAGAGAATCAGTCTGCATGTCATAGCAGAGAATGAGGCTTCACGTCACCCACCACTGCAACAGTCCATTGGCATATATTTAGGCCTAGCACCACAGGCAGAGCAGAGAGGTCCCGTAACAGAGAATCTGGCTTCATGTCAGCAGAGAATCAGTCTGCATGTCATAGCAGAGAATGAGGCTTCACGTCAGCCACCACTGCAACAGTCCATTGGCATATATTTAGGCCCAGCACACACAGGCAGAGGAGAGAGGTCCCGTAACAGAGAATCTGGCTTCATGTCAGCAGAGAATCAGTCTGCATGTCATAGCAGAGAATGAGGCTTCACGTCAGCCACCACTGCAACAGTCCATTGGCATATATTTAGGCCCAGCACACAGGCAGAGGAGAGAGGTCCCGTAACAGAGAATCTGTCTTCATGTCAGCAGAGAATCAGTCTGCATGTCATAGCAGAGAATGAGGCTTCACGTCAGCCACCACTGCAACAGTCCATTGGCATATATTTAGGCCCAGCACACACAGGCAGAGGAGAGAGGTCCCGTAACAGAGAATCTGGCTTCATGTCAGCAGAGAATCAGTCTGCATGTCATAGCAGAGAATGAGGCTTCACGTCAGCCCACCACTGCAACAGTCCATTGGCATATATTTAGGCCTAGCACACACAGGCAGAGGCAGAGAGGTCCCGTAACAGACAATCTGGCTTCATGTCAGCAGAGAATCAGTCTGCATGTCATAGCAGAGAATGAGGCTTCACGTCACCCACCACTGCAACAGTCCATTGGCATATATTTAGGCCTAGCACACAGGCAGAGCAGAGAGGTCCCGTAACAGACAATCTGGCTTCATGACAGCAGAGAATTAGTCTGCATGTCATAGCAGAGAATGAGGCTTCACGTCAGCCACCACTGCAACAGTCCATTGGCATATATTTAGGCCCAGCACCCAGGCAGAGGAGAGAGGTCCCGTAACAGACAATCTGGCTTCATGTCAGCAGAGAATTAGTCTGCATGTCATAGCAGAGAATCAGGCTTCACGTCAGCCACCACTGCAACAGTCCATTGTCATAAATTTAGGCCCAGCACCCAGGCAGAGGAGAGAGGTCCCGTAACAGACAATCTGGCTTCATGTCAGCAGAGAATTAGTCTGCATGTCATAGCAGAGAATGAGGCTTCACGTCAGCCACCACTGCAACAGTCCATTGGCATATATTTAGGCCTAGCACACAGGCAGAGCAGAGAGGTCCCGTAACAGACAATCTGGCTTCATGACAGCAGAGAATCAGTCTGCATGTCATAGCAGAGAATCAGGCTTCACGTCAGCCACCACTGCAACAGTCCATTGTCATAAATTTAGGCCCAGCACCCAGGCAGAGGAGAGAGGTCCCGTAACAGAGAATCTGGCTTCATGTCAGCAGAGAATCAGTCTTCATATCATAGCAGAGAATCAGGCTTCACGTCACCCACCACTGTAAGAGTCAATTTTCATAAATTTAGGCCCAGAACCCAGGCAGAGGAGAAAGGTCCCGTAACAGACAATCTGGCTTCATGTCAGCAGAGAATCAGTCTTCATATCATAGCCTAGAATCAGGCTTCACGTCACCCACCACTGTAAGAGTCAATTTTCATAAATTTAGGCCCAGAACCCAGGCAGAGGAGAAAGGTCCCGTAACAGACAATCTGGCTTCATGTCAGCAGAGAATCAGTCTTCATATCATAGCAGAGAATCAGGCTTCACGTCACCCACCACTGCAACAGTCAATTGTCATAAATTTAGGCCCAGCACCCAGGCAGAGGAGAGAGCTCCCGTAACAGAGGATCTGGCTTCATGTCAGCAGAGAATCAGTCTGCATGTCATAGCAGAGAATGAGGCTTCACGTCACCCACCACTGCAACAGTCCATTGGCATATATTTAGGCCTAGCACACAGGCAGAGCAGAGAGGTCCCGTAACAGACAATCTGGCTTCATGTCAGCAGAGAATCAGTCTGCATGTCATAGCAGAGAATGAGGCTTCACGTCACCCACCACTGCAACAGTCCATTGGCATATATTTAGGCCTAGCACACAGGCAGAGCAGAGAGGTCCCGTAACAGACAATCTGGCTTCATGACAGCAGAGAATCAGTCTGCATGTCATAGCAGAGAATGAGGCTTCACGTCACCCACCACTGCAACAGTCCATTGGCATATATTTAGGCCTAGCACACAGGCAGAGCAGAGAGGTCCCGTAACAGACAATCTGGCTTCATGTCAGCAGAGAATCAGTCTGCATGTCATAGCAGAGAATGAGGCTTCACGTCACCCACCACTGCAACAGTCCATTGGCATATATTTAGGCCTAGCACACAGGCAGAGCAGAGAGGTCCCGTAACAGACAATCTGGCTTCATGACAGCAGAGAATCAGTCTGCATGTCATAGCAGAGAATGAGGCTTCACGTCACCCACCACTGCAACAGTCCATTGGCATATATTTAGGCCTAGCACACAGGCAGAGCAGAGAGGTCCCGTAACAGACAATCTGGCTTCATGTCAGCAGAGAATCAGTCTGCATGTCATAGCAGAGAATGAGGCTTCACGTCACCCACCACTGCAACAGTCCATTGGCATATATTTAGGCCTAGCACACAGGCAGAGCAGAGAGGTCCCGTAACAGACGATCTGGCTTCATGTCAGCAGAGAATCAGTCTGCATGTCATAGCAGAGAATCAGGCTTCACGTCAGCCACCACTGCAACAGTCCATGGTCATAAATTTAGGCCCAGCACCCAGGCAGAGGAGAGAGGTCCCGTAACAGACAATCTGGCTTCATGTCAGCAGAGAATTAGTCTGCATGTCATAGCAGAGAATCAGGCTTCATGTCAGCCACCACTGCAACAGTCCATTGGCATATATTTAGGCCTAGCACACAGGCAGAGGAGAGGTTCATTCAACTTTGGGTAGCATCGCAATATAATGGTAAAATGAAAATAAAAATAGGATTGAATGAGGAAGTGCCCTGGAGTCCAATAATATATGGTTATGGGGAGGTAGTTAATGTCTAATCTGGACAAGGGACGGACAGGTCCTGTGGGATCCATGCCTGGTTCATTTTTATGAACGTCAGCTTGTCCACATTGGCTGTAGACAGGCGGCTGCGTTTGTCTGTAATGACGCCCCCTGCCGTGCTGAATACACGTTCAGACAAAACGCTGGCTGCCGGGCAGGCCAGCACCTCCAAGGCATAAAAGGCTAGCTCTGGCCACGTGGACAATTTAGAGACCCAGAAGTTGAATGGGGCCGAACCATCAGTCAGTACGTGGAGGGGTGTGCACACGTACTGTTCCACCATGTTAGTGAAATGTTGCCTCCTGCTAACACGTTGCGTATCAGGTGGTGGTGCAGTTAGCTGTGGCGTGTTGACAAAAGTTTTCCACATCTCTGCCATGCTAACCCTGCCCTCAGAGGAGCTGGCCGTGACACAGCTGCCTTGGCGACCTCTTGCTCCTCCTCTGCCTTGGCCTTGGGCTTCCACTTGTTCCCCTGTGACATTTGGGAATGCTCTCAGTAGCGCGTCTACCAACGTGCGCTTGTACTCGCGCATCTTCCTATCACGCTCCAGTGCAGGAAGTAAGGTGGGCACATTGTCTTTGTAGCGTGGATCCAGCAGGGTGGCAACCCAGTAGTCCGCACAGGTTAAAATGTGGGCAACTCTGCTGTCGTTGCGCAGGCACTGCAGCATGTAGTCGCTCATGTGTGCCAGGCTGCCCAGGGGTAAGGACAAGCTGTCCTCTGTGGGAGGCGTATCGTCATCGTCCTGCCTTTCCCCCCAGCCACGCACCAGTGATGGACCCGAGCTGCGTTGGGTGCCACCCCGCTGTGACCATGCTTCATCCTCATCCTCCTCCACCTCCTCCTCATCCTCGTCCTCCTCGTCCTCCAGTAGTGGGCCCTGGCTGGCCACATTTGTACCTGGCCTCTGCTGTTGCAAAAAACCTCCCTCTGAGTCACTTCGAAGAGACTGGCCTGAAAGTGCTAAAAATGACCCCTCTTCCTCATCCTCCTCCTCCTCCTGGGCCACCTCCTGTTCCATCATCGCCCTAAGTGTTTTCTCAAGGAGACATAGAAGTGGTATTGTAACGCTGATAACGGTGTCATCGCCACTGGCCATGTTGGTGGAGTACTCGAAACAGCGCAACAGGGCACACAGGTCTCGCATGGAGGCCCAGTCATTGGTGGTGAAGTGGTGCTGTTCTGTAGTGCGACTGACCCGTGCGTGCTGCAGCTGAAACTCCACTATGGCCTGCTGCTGCTCGCACAGTCTGTCCAGCATGTGCAAGGTGGAGTTCCACCTGGTGGGCACGTCGCATATGAGGCGGTGAGCGGGAAGGCCGAAGTTACGCTGTAGCGCAGACAGGCGAGCAGCGGCAGGATGTGAACGCCGGAAGCGCGAACAGACGGCCCGCACTTTATGCAGCAGCTCTGACATGTCGGGGTAGTTGTGAATGAACTTCTGCACCACCAAATTCAGCACATGCGCCAAGCAAGGGATGTGCGTCAAATTGGCTAGTCCCAGAGCTGCAACGAGATTTCGCCCATTATCACACACCACCAGGCCGGGCTTGAGGCTCACCGGCAGCAACCACTCGTCGGTCTGTTGTTCAATACCCCGCCACAACTCCTGTGCGGTGTGGGGCCTGTCCCCCAAACATATGAGTTTCAGAATGGCCTGCTGACGTTTACCCCGGGCTGTGCTGAAGTTGGTGGTGAAGGTGTGTGGCTGACTGGATGAGCAGGTGGAAGAAGAGGAGGAGGAAGCCGAGAAGGAGGAGGTGGCAACAGGAGGCAAAGAATGTTGCCCTGCGATCCTTGGCGGCGGCAGGACGTGCGCCAAACAGCTCTCCGCCTGGGGCCCAGCTGCCACTACATTTACCCAGTGTGCAGTTAGGGAGATATAGCGTCCCTGGCCGTGCTTACTGGTCCACGTATCTGTGGTTAGGTGGACCTTGCTACAGATGGCGTTGCGCAGTGCACACTTGATTTTATGGGATACTTGGTTGTGCAGGGAAGGCACGGCTCTCTTGGAGAAGTAGTGCCGGCTGGGAACAACATACTGTGGGACAGCAAGCGACATGAGCTGTTTGAAGCTGTCTGTGTCCACCAGCCTAAATGACAGCATTTCATAGGCCAGTAGTTTAGAAATGCTGGCATTCAGGGCCAGGGATCGAGGGTGGCTAGGTGGGAATTTACGCTTTCTATCAAATGTTTGTGAGATGGAGAGCTGAACGCTGGCGTGTGACATGGTTGAGACGCTTGGTGACGGAGGTGGTGGTGGTGGTGTTGGTGGTACATCCCCTGTTTGCTGGGCGGCAGGTGCCAACGTTCCTCCAGAGGCGGAGGAAGAGGCCGAGGCGGCAGCAGCAGAATAGGCCGAGGCGGCAGCAGCAGAAGAGGTAGCAGGGGGAGCCTGAGTGACTTCCTTGGTTTTAAGGTGTTTACTCCACTGCAGTTCATGCTTTGCATGCAGGTGCCTGGTCATGCAGGTTGTGCTCAGGTTCAGAACGTTAATGCCTCGCTTCAGGCTCTGATGGCACAGCGTGCAAACCACTCGGGTCTTGTCGTCAGCACATTGTTTGAAGAAGTGCCATGCCAGGGAACTCCTTGAAGCTGCCTTTGGGGTGCTCGGTCCCAGATGGCGGCGGTCAGTAGCAGGCGGAGTCTCTTGGCGGCGGGTGTTCTGCTTTTGCCCACTGCTCCCTCTTTTGCTACGCTGTTGGCTCGGTCTCACCACTGCCTCTTCCTCCGAACTGTGAAAGTCAGTGGCACGACCTTCATTCCATGTGGGGTCTAGGACCTCATCGTCCCCTGCATCGTCTTCCACCCAGTCTTGATCCCTGACCTCCTGTTCAGTCTGCACACTGCAGAAAGACGCAGCAGTTGGCACCTGTGTTTCGTCATCATCAGAGACATGCTGAGGTGGTATTCCCATGTCCTCATCATCAGGAAACATAAGTGGTTGTGCGTCAGTGCATTCTATGTCTTTCACCGCTGGGGAAGGGCTAGGTGGATGCCCTTGGGAAACCCTGCCAGCGGAGTCTTCAAACAGCATAAGAGACTGCTGCATAACTTGAGGCTGAGACAGTTTCCCTGGTATGCATGGGGGTGATGTGACAGACTGATGGGGTTGGTTTTCAGGCGCCATCTGTGCGCTTTCTGCAGAAGACTGGGTGGGAGATAATGTGAACGTGCTGGATCCACTGTCGGCCACCCAATTGACTAATGCCTGTACCTGCTCAGGCCTTACCATCCTTAGAACGGCATTGGGCCCCACCATATATCGCTGTAAATTCTGGCGGCTACTGGGACCTGAGGTAGTTGGTACACTAGGACGTGTGGATGTGGCAGAACGGCCACGTCCTCTCCCAGCACCAGAGGGTCCACTAACACCACCACGACCATGTCCACGTCCGCGTCCCTTACTAGATGTTTTTCTCATTGTTATGGTTCACCACAACAACAAATATATTATTTGGCCCAATGTATTGTATTCAAATTCAGCGGGATATAAATTTGAGGCCTAGTATTTAGGCGCTGGGTGACCGGTATGGATTTAGTGACAGAATTAGACTTGGAAATGCACAGAAGCGTGTGTGTGAAGTTATTCTGAATGACCCTATGTGCACCTTCAATATTATATACCCTTTTAGGGATAGATTTCAAATAGCTCTGATATAGCAGAAACCACTAAATTATGAAATTGCTAAATTGGGAATTGTACTTCAACCCAGAACAAAAAATGTGCTTTGACGGACACTAAATATCTTGCCCAGCAACAACAGTACAGCGGTGGGTAACGAGAGATTTAGAGGGATTTAAATTTGAGGCCTAGTATTTAGGCGCTGGGTCACCGGTATGGATTTAGTGACAGAATTAGACTTGGAAATGCACAGAAGCGTGTGTGTGAAGTTATTCTGAATGACCCTATGTGCACCTTCAATATTATATACCCTTTTAGGGATAGATTTCAAATAGCTCTGATATAGCAGAAACCACTAAATTATGAAATTGCTAAATTGGGAATTGTACTTCAACCCAGAACAAAAAATGTGCTTTGACGGACACTAAATATCTTGCCCAGCAACAACAGTACAGCGGTGGGTAACGAGAGATTTAGAGGGATTTAAATTTGAGGCCTAGTATTTAGGCGCTGGGTGACAGGTATGGGTTTAGTGACAGAATTAGACTTGAAAATACACAGTAGCGGGTGTGTGTGAAGTTATTCTGAATGACCCAATGTGCACCTTCAATATTATATACCCTTTTTGGGATAGATTTCAAATAGCTCTGATATAGCAGGAACCACTAAATTATGAAATTGCTAAATTGGGAATTGTACTTCAACCCAGAACAAAAAATGTGCTTTGACGGACACTAAATATCTTGCCCAGCAACAACAGTACAGCGGTGGGTAACGAGAGATTTAGAGGGATTTAAATTTGAGGCCTAGTATTTAGGCGCTGGGTCACCGGTATGGATTTAGTGACAGAATTAGACTTGGAAATGCACAGAAGCGTGTGTGTGAAGTTATTCTGAATGACCCTATGTGCACCTTCAATATTATATACCCTTTTAGGGATAGATTTCAAATAGCTCTGATATAGCAGAAACCACTAAATTATGAAATTGCTAAATTGGGAATTGTACTTCAACCCAGAACAAAAAATGTGCTTTGACGGACACTAAATATCTTGCCCAGCAACAACAGTACAGCGGTGGGTAACGAGAGATTTAGAGGGATTTAAATTTGAGGCCTAGTATTTAGGCGCTGGGTCACCGGTATGGATTTAGTGACAGAATTAGACTTGGAAATGCACAGAAGCGTGTGTGTGAAGTTATTCTGAATGACCCTATGTGCACCTTCAATATTATATACCCTTTTAGGGATAGATTTCAAATAGCTCTGATATAGCAGAAACCACTAAATTATGAAATTGCTAAATTGGGAATTGTACTTCAACCCAGAACAAAAAATGTGCTTTGACGGACACTAAATATCTTGCCCAGCAACAACAGTACAGTGGTGGGTAACGAGAGATTTAGAGGGATTTAAATTTGAGGCCTAGTATTTAGGCGCTGGGTCACCGGTATGGATTTAGTGACAGAATTAGACTTGGAAATGCACAGAAGCGTGTGTGTGAAGTTATTCTGAATGACCCTATGTGCACCTTCAATATTATATACCCTTTTAGGGATAGATTTCAAATAGCTCTGATATAGCAGAAACCACTAAATTATGAAATTGCTAAATTGGGAATTGTACTTCAACCCAGAACAAAAAATGTGCTTTGACGGACACTAAATATCTTGCCCAGCAACAACAGTACACCGGTGGGTAACGAGAGATTTAGAGGGAATTAAATTTGAGGCCTAGTATTTAGGCGCTGGGTCACCGGTATGGATTTAGTGACAGAATTAGACTTGGAAATACACAGTAGCGGGTGTGTGTGAAGTTATTCTGAATGACCCTATGTGCACCTTCAATATTATATACCCTTTTAGGGATAGATTTCAAATAGCTCTGATATAGCAGAAACCACTAAATTATGAAATTGCTAAATTGGGAATTGTACTTCAACCCAGAACAAAAAATGTGCTTTGACGGACACTAAATATCTTGCCCAGCAACAACAGTACAGCGGTGGGTAACGAGAGATTTAGAGGGAATTAAATTTGAGGCCTAGTATTTAGGCGCTGGGTCACCGGTATGGATTTAGTGACAGAATTAGACTTGGAAATGCACAGAAGCGTGTGTGTGAAGTTATTCTGAATGACCCTATGTGCACCTTCAATATTATATACCCTTTTTGGGATAGATTTCAAATAGCTCTGATATAGCAGGAACCACTAAATTATGAAATTGCTAAATTGGGAATTGTACTTCAACCCAGAACAAAAAATGTGCTTTGACGGGCACTAAATAACTTTCCCAGCTACAACAGGACAACGGTAACGAGAGATTTAGAGGGATTTAAATTTGAGGCCTAGTATTTAGGCGCTGGGTGACAGGTATGGGTTTAGTGACAGAATTAGACTTGGAAATACACAGTAGCGGGTGTGTGTGAAGTTATTCTGAATGACCCTATGTGCACCTTCAATATTATATACCCTTTTTGGGATAGATTTCAAATAGCTCTGATATAGCAGAAACCACTAAATTATGAAATTGCTAAATTGGGAATTGTACTTCAACCCAGAACAAAAAATGTGCTTTGACGGACACTAAATATCTTGCCCAGCAACAACAGTACAGCGGTGGGTAACGAGAGATTTAGAGGGAATTAAATTTGAGGCCTAGTATTTAGGCGCTGGGTCACCGGTATGGATTTAGTGACAGAATTAGACTTGGAAATACACAGTAGCGGGTGTGTGTGAAGTTACTCTGAATGACCCTATGTGCACCTTCAATATTATATACCCTTTTTGGGATAGATTTCAAAGAGCTCTGATATAGCAGGAACCACTAAATTATGAAATTGCTAAATTGGGAATTGTATTTCAACCCAGAACAAGAAATGTGCTTGAACGGACACTAAATAACTCGCCCAGCTACAGCACTAGGGACAGATTTAGCTGGATATAAATTTGAGGCCTAGTATTTAGGCGCTGGGTGACCGGTATGGATTTAGTGACAGAATTAGACTGGGATATGGCCAAAAAATGAACAGACTATTGCTGGTTAAATGCACTTGGTGTGACAGCTTCACCCTGATGTAGGCTTTAGCCAAAAAACAACCACACCATTGAGGGTTAAATGCACTTGGTGACAGGCGCAGCTTGCCCCTGATTTTGTATATGGCCAAAAAATGAACAGACTATTGCTGGTTAAATGCACTTGGTGTGACAGCTTCACCCTGATGTAGGCTTTAGCCAAAAAACAACCACACCATTGAGGGTTAAATGCACTTGGTGACAGGCGCAGCTTGCCCCTGATTTTGTATATGGCCAAAAAATGAACAGACTATTGCTGGTTAAATGCACTTGGTGTGACAGCTTCACCCTGATGTAGGCTTTAGCCAAAAAACAACCACACCATTGAGGGTTAAATGCACTTGGTCGCAGCTTGTGCTGGCGCACCACAAGACACAAAATGGCCGCCGATCACCCCAGAAAAATGAGACTGACAAACGGTCTGTGCAGCCTAAAAACAGTGAGCAATTGAGGATCAGCAGCTCAATGATCCACAGCTGCAGATCGATCAGTTAATCAAGTCCTTTGGAGGAGTTAATCTGCCTAATCTCGCCCTACTGTCGCAGCCGCAACCTCTCCCTACGCTAATCAGAGCAGAGTGACGGGCGGCGCTATGTGACTCCAGCTTAAATAGAGGCTGGGTCACATGGTGCTCTGGCCAATCACAGCCATGCCAATAGTAGGCATGGCTGTGATGGCCTCTTGGGGCAAGTAGTATGACGCTTGTTGATTGGCTGCTTTGCAGCCTTTCAAAAAGCGCCAAGAAAGCGTCACAAAAGCGCGAAGAAAGCGACGAACACCGAACCCGAACCCGGACTTTTACGAAAATGTCCGGGTTCGGGTCCGTGTCACGGACACCCCAAAATTCGGTACGAACCCGAACTATACAGTTCGAGTTCGCTCATCCCTAGTCTTAGGCCTTCTTTGTTGCACCTTCCTCTTTATGATGCGCCAAATGTTCTCTATAGGTGAAAGATCTGGACTGCAGACTGGCCATTTCAGTACCCGGATCCTTCTCCTATGCAGCCATGATGTTGTGATTGATGCAGAATGTGGTCTGGCATTATCTTCAGGGTCTTCCCTGAAAGAGATGACGTCTGGATGGGAGCATATGTTGTTCTAGAACCTGAATATATTTTTCTGCATTGATGGTGCCTTTCCAGACATGCAAGCTGCCTATGCCACGCACACTTATGCAACCCCATACCATCAGAGATGCAGGCTTCTGATCTGAGCGTTGATAACAACTTGGGTTGTCCTTGTCCTCTTTGGTCCGGATGACATGGCATCCCAGATTTCCAAAAAGAACTTCGAATGGTGACTTGTCTGACCACAGAACAGTCTTCCATTTTGCCACACTCCATTTTAAATGATCCCTGGCCCAGTGAAAACGCCTGAGCTTGTGGATCTTGCTTAGAAATGACTTCTTCTTTGCACTGTAGAGTTTCAGCTGGCAACGGCGGATGGCACGGTGGATTGTGTTCACTGACAATGGTTTCTGGAAATATTCCTGAGCCCATTCTGTGATTTCCTTTACAGTAGCATTCCTGTTTGTGGTGCAGTGTCGTTTAAGGGCCCGCAGATCACGGGCATCCAGTATGGTTTTACGGCCTTGACCCTTACGCACAGAGATTGTTCCAGATTCTCTGAATCTTCGGATGATGTTATGCACAGTTGATGATGATAGATGCAAAGTCTTTGCAATTTTTCGCTGGGTAACACCTTTCTGATATTGCTCCACTATCTTTCTGCGCAACATTGTGGGAATTGGTGATCCTCTACCCATCTTGGCTTCTGAGAGACACTGCCACTCTGAGAAGCTCTTTTTATACCCAATCATGTTGCCAATTGACTTAATTAGTGTTAATTGGTCTTCCAGCTCTTCGTTATGCTAAAATTTACTTTTTCCAGCCTCTTATTGCTACTTGTCCCAACTTTTTTGGGATTTGTTGACACCGTGAAATTTTGAATCAACGTATTTTTCCTTTAAAATGATACATTTACTCGGATTAAACGTTTGATCTGTCATCTACGTTCTATTACAAATAAAATATTGACATTTGCCATCTCCACATCATTGCATTCAGTTTTTATTCACGATTTGTATAGTGTCCCAAATTTTTGGAATCCGGTTTGTATTTGCGATTGCGAAATCGTCACTAATGATGCAAATATTTTGGCGCAATGACTACTTATTAGTAATTGGTGCACTATGTATTGTTGTATTTGAGATTTCTTATTGTAGCCACCACATTTAAATATGAGTGGATGAAATAATTTCCGAGACGTGTGAACACAGCTGTACAGCTTGTCACAAGAGAAGAAGTGGTGTAAAATGAAGGCTTGAAATTATGGAGTACATGTCAATATAAGTAATTTACTGAAAACGACAGTGAATGTAATCCAAGAGTTTTTTTTTTGTTTTGTTTTTTATTTCATAATATTTTGAGCCAAGAGGAGCGATAAGAAAGGATACATGTTCAGCTAGTTTCCTTGTGATACACAACCTCTAGTATTTCTTACGGTGCATTCTCTAGGG
The DNA here is from genome assembly GCF_014858855.1 of Bufo gargarizans. Classification (NCBI taxonomy): domain Eukaryota; kingdom Metazoa; phylum Chordata; class Amphibia; order Anura; family Bufonidae; genus Bufo; species Bufo gargarizans. The sequence continues at coordinate 305,773,185 of NC_058084.1, forward strand.
TGACCTCATATGCGGTGCACCTGTAAAGTACGTCCTTTTAACGATCATTGGATGTTGTGTCAGATATCAAAACTCTTTCAAGCTTGTTGAAGGATTTATTTGATGTGATTTACAACACATGGCTTCTTTATATGTGCCTATCATTTACATCAGTTCTTGCCTGGCTGAGTTTTATGATCAAGTAATTTTTGAAAAGATGCATCTCCATTGTATACAGAGCCTGTCTCATCCATCACACTTACAAGGGCTAGATAAAGGGTCTCCTTCACAAGGGTACATCAAATCACCTTTTTACTACACCAGAATAGGAAATCATTAAACCAGAGGATTATAATAAAACTCCCGTTGGTATAAAATCAGACCTAGCATTTCTGCTGAGATTTAATTAAAGAGGGGAAGTCAACTTATTAAATATAATTGAGAGAATATTGACCAGAGCAATGTCAAACTTACATTAGAAAAGATATTACCATTTCAAGTCAGAATTTCCGATGCAGGCTCAGCGTTTTAATGCAGAGAGAGACTTTTGCCATTTCTCTTTGTTTTCTGATACCTAAAAACTCTCTGATCAAAATATTAAGTAGTCCACATTCATTTTTCATTATCACTGTGCTTCTCAGCTTCAAAAGCTATACAGTATATACCCTTCCCCCATTAAAAACCGAAGGCTGAAAAACTGAATGTGTTCTAGCCAGACCTATGAAATAGGACTGGAGAATTTCATTAAAACATCCAGGACTTTGCAGCTTTCCCATAGATTAAAATTTATCGCATTGTAAAGGCGCCAAAAACCAATTTTTATTCTTTTCTTCAGTGTCTACCTTTCTTCTCTTTGGCTTCACATATCTACGTACCAGGAATCCACATTACATGTTATACTTTAGTGTGTATTTACCGCTCTGCTTTACATGTCTGTAAATGATCACTTGACACTGCTGCTGAGATAATATGGAAGGAATAAAAACAGAAGTCACTGCCTTGGAAACATAATGTTTATTCTGAAACAAAAAGATTTTAATGAAAGAATTGAGTTATTTTGATATCAACCCCAAGGAAGGGGTGGATAATGCGGTCCACACCCCTATTTCCACCACAGGTGAGCACAGCTGGAAGTGCTCGGGCTGGCATAAAGCACCTCCCAGGGTGTCAGTCTAGGGGAAGGAGATTCGTTGTGCCACAGGGTCCTGCTGGAGACTCTGTATTAGTGGTCTCAGCCGGGCTGGTTGAGAGACCATGGGGCTAGGTGCTAGCCGGAGCATTGGGGGACGCCGTGATGCCTGGGTGCAAGGGTCACGAGGCAGGAGTCGGAGGGACTACGGGGCCACACTCTCCCATAAAGGTACTGTATGTGAAACCGTGTGTGAACAGAGCTCTCTACAGCCAGGCGGCTGTGGGACACTGGGCTGGGAAAGCCACTTGTAGTTATCGTGTGCGAACGGTGCTTTAAGTAAGGTAGGACGATACCTTGTTTAGTTAGAGCCCAGCCGGACAGGTGTTTATTTTGTATTATTTATGTTTGTTTTGCTGAGGTGCCAAATAAAAGCTATGTTTGGACCTTAAACATGGTGTCTGGCAAAGATACTTGTGTGAATGACCCCTGGAGAAGAGCTAACCCCCCATAACGTATACAGTACTATATTTACAGTAATGCTTGTGTAAATGTCTTATTTGGTACAACGTGCCGTCTTTAATTCCGTCACTGGAGCGTGATCGTAAGATACACAAGTACATCATATTGTTGTGAACTTGTGACATCACAGCACTATGTATGTAGCATGTATGTATGGACAGCAGAACCTATCAGCTACACTATATCACTATCTAACCTACACTGACTATCTGTATTATATATATAAGCTAACTAACAATCTAATGTAATGACACAAAAAAAGCAGAGAGCACAACAATAACACTGCTGTCTCTCTCAGATCTGCTAAATACTGCATGCTGGGGAGGTTCTTATATAGTAAGGGGTAGGCAACTTTCCTATTGGTTGCTAGAGATGTTCCTAAGCTCAGACAAAGACATTATAGCCTTTTCATTGGCCTACAAGCAAGAAGGGAGGTTACTGATGAAAAAAAAAATCTTGAATATTCGAAATGACAAATATATATCTTTATATTCTAAATATTCGCAAATTCTCAAAGTGCCGATATTCACTATTAATATTCGAATATTCACGCCCAACACTAATGAACGACTACATGCTGCAGTGCCTGTGCAACGATCGCCGAGTTGCCCACATTCTAACCAGTGCTGATTATTGGGTGGCCACCATGAAGGAAGAGGTCGCCAACGCAGCTGGGGCACCGCCAGCACCTCAGAAGGCAGGGTTAGCAGGGCCGAAATGTGGAAAAGCTTTGTCAGCATGCCACAACAACCAGCACCACCAGCTGATATGGAATGTCTTAGCAGGAGGCAGCATTTCAGCAATATGGTGGAGCAGTATGTGTGCACACGCCTACACTTAGTGACTGATGGGTCTGCCCCCTTCAACTTCTGGGTCTCCAAATTGGGCACATGGCCTGAGCTGGCACTTGGAGGTGCTGGCCTGCCCTGCAGCCGGTGTATTGTCTGAATGTGTGTTTAGCACGGCAGGGGGCGTCATCACAGACAAGCGCAGCCGCCTGTCTACAGCCAATGTGGGCAAGCTCACATTCATTAAACGGAACCAAGCATGGATTCCACAGGACTTGTCCGTACCTTGTGCAGAATAGACAAGTATAACAGCCACACCCAGCCATTGTTATACTCTAGCGTCACTTTCTCCTTGTTTTCTTTTTTATATTTCCCAATGTTTTGGGGGTATTCCCAAATTATTTTTTTTTAAACTGCAAAAATAGTGTTGGCTACCTCCTCCTCCACCACCACCACTTCCATCTACAACGCCACGTCCACCGCCTCCTCAACCTCCTACTTCACTTTGACCTCCGCCTCATAGTTCAAGATCATTATATTTTACTTTTACTTTTATCTTATGTTACCTGTATTTGAATTAATTTCCCTATCCACTTTTGTTTGCACTTGCCATGCTCTTGCCTATATTTTGCTTCCTTTTGCGGCCCTCTAGCCCTTTCTATGACTTTTTAAGAGCCATTTTAGTGCCCCAAAGTTCGGGTTCCTATTGACTTCAATGGGGTTCAGGGTCATATTCGGGTCAAGTTTGGGTCCCGAACCCGAACTTTGCGGTGGACCCGAACTTCCAGGTGTTTGCTCAACCCTAATCACAGTCAGAACCTACCTACCAATGGAATTGGTTTTGAGTTGCAGAAATTTCTACGACAATCTGCTGTGTATGACTAAACCTAACTATATCAATCAGTAGTTGAGAAAAGAGAAGGAACTTCCTGCAAAGGTGTTCTGTGGCAGAATGCAGGAAGAAGTGAGCGGTGTCTACACCACAAGAGCATCTATCAGCAGATGTGTACCTATGAAACTGGCTGACCTGTTACATGTGCACATGGCAGCTAAAGGAACCTGTGTTGGTCCATATTCATATGCGAGCACATTGCTGAAAAAATTTAGTTTTAATATATGCAAATGAGTCTCTAGGAGCAACAGAAGCATTGCTATTAATCCTAGAGGCTCATCTCGCTCTGCAAAGACCATGCCCTCTGCACTTTGACAGAACCGGGCAGGATTACGTTCACACTGTCTGGCTCTATCAAAGTGTAGAAGATAGATTTCTCAGCAGTGGGGGGTACAAATAAATATGGACCAACACAGATGCCATCAGCTGCCAAGCACATATGCAACAGGTCAACCGGTTCCATACTGTAGGTTCAAATCTGCTGATGCCCTCCAGCATCCATTCCCTACACAGTGAACTGGGGTGTTTTGGCTCTACCCCAATGACTCCTTACAAGTCATTAGAATGCTGTGTGTGCTGCTTTCAAAGTATGGTGAATCTGCTAGAGTATAGAAGGACATTACCATCAATCTGTTGTTGGTTTGTTGGCTTAAATCCCCTCGACAGATTCCTTTTCAAGGGGTCATCACATTAGACCACTTTCAGATTGCAGATGTCAACAGATCTACTCCGTAACAGCCTGAGCAAACAACTTATTGGATGCAAGCATTGTCTAAATTTTTCTCTGGCTGCTACAAAGCAAATGTATTAATAGCCCTTGGAGCATTTCACCATTCTGACTTATAGAGTTGATTCGGATTTGGGGAACCTTCTGCATGACATCCAAATGCACTAATAGGAGGCGGTAGCCAAGAAAAACCTGACGGTTGACGCATTAAGTAAACAATGGCAGGAAAATCTTAATTGACTTTGTCAATAGATTTCAATGGCTTTCGTCACGAGATAACAAGGTGACGTGTTATCAGAATCCATTTTAGCTAGGCTACATCTGTACATATAGATCAACAGTGGGGTCCCTTAGCTAAGACCTCATTGATCATTATAAAATACTGGCCTTGTCGCAAAATGTTAATCAGGCAAACTAAGATGGGTCAATGACAGCATTATTGAAGTTTACAGAACATTAAAACACATTGAGAAGGATTGACTAAGCTAAAAGAAAAAAAACACAAAAGCTTTGCACCTCTTTTATTGTGTTCTAAAGACTTTTTGCACCTCTCCAAATGGTAGTTAGGAATGAAAAGAAAAGTGGTGTGTGTTAAAATTTCTTATACAGTGTGATAAAGCTGGAGCTTATTTAGATTGCCTGGTGTAAGTATCAGTCAAGCAGTCTATATATTAGACAGATAGGAAATCTGCATCAATGTTTCCATTGTTTCCATTGCAAACTTTGTCCAACAACATTAGTTTTCTACAAACTAATTTTCCATACTTTAAATTATTTTTACAGAGATAAGCATCAAGGTTATAATGGTTCGATTACAAAGTATGGCAACTCTCTGAGCATGGATTTCAGAGTAGAACGGAACAAGCTTTTATCTGGTGTGTTTTTATTGCCTGTTTTAATCATTGTTTGCTGTGCCTATGAGCTAGAACATTTTCTGTTGGCCAAAAGGCTAGGCATTTGATAGATAAATCAGAAAAAGCACTACCTTGTTTTGAAAGTGATGACTTTAAAATGTGCCTATAAAAGGGTCAAACGCACAATAAAATATATCATGTCAAGGCCAGTGGTACTACTAGCATTGACTCCTACTTACCCAATGTTGCCTATGGTATCCTTCCAAACCACTGAAATCCATGTTGATTCACTTCCTATAAGGCTGCGGGTAGGTTCTTACAAAGAAAAAAACACGTTAACAGCCTTCTATTCTAATGCTACATACAGTTGTGTTCAAAGTAATAGCAGTCAGACATCACTAACCTGATCAATCACTGTTTTTGGTTGAAATTATATTTCAACATGGCAAATAATTTACTAGCATGGGTAGTAGAGTAATAGAAATCCAACAGACCCAACAGTCATGACATGCATGCTGCTGATTCTGTGCAATTGAATCAGTAATTGAAAGTAATCTAAATAATAGCAGTGTGGAGTTCAATGAGTGAGGTCATTCATTCTTTGAAAAACAGGTGGTAATTATTGCCCTTACTTAAGGAAGAAAGGCAGAAAATGTTTCACATGCTGGTTACAGTGCATTTCTCTCTGAAATTCTGAGGAAAATTGGTCGTTCCAGACATTGTTCAGAAGAACAGCGTACCTTGACTTAAAAGTTAATTGGAGAGGGGAAAACATATAAAGAAGTGCGGAAAATGATAGGCTGCTCAGCTCAAATGACCGCAAATGCTTTAAAATGGCAACCAAAACCTGAAAAACGTGGAAGAAAGTGAAGCCAAACTATCTGCAAGAAGCCCCCGCAAAGTCCCACTGTTGAAAAAAAAACATGTGCTGAAGAGGTTGCAATTTGCCAAAGAGCACATTGACTGGCCTAAAGAAACATTTTGTGGACTGATGAAAGTAAGATTGTTCTTTTTGGGTCTAGTGGCCGGAGACAGTTTGTCAGATGATCCCCAAACACTGAATTCAAGCCACAGTACACTGTGAAGACAGTGAAGCATGGTGGCACAAGCATCATGATATAGGGATGTTTCTCATACTAAGGTGTTAGGCCTATTTATTGCAAACTAGGGATCATGGATACGTTTCAATGCATCAGAATACTTGAAGAGGTCATGTTGCCTTATGCTGAAGAGGAAATGCCCTTGAAATGGGTGTTCCAACAAGACAACGACCCCAAACACAACAGTAAACGTGCAACATCTAGGTTCCAGACCAACAAGATTGACGTTATGGAGTGGTCAGCCCAATCCCCGGATCTTAATCCAATAGAAAACTTGTGGGGTGACATCAAAAATGCAGTTTCTAAGGCAAAACCAAGAAATAGAGAAGAATTGTAGAATGTAGTACAATCATCCTGGGCTGGAATACCTATTCACAGGTGCCAGAAGTTGGTTGACTCCATGCAACGCAGATGTACAGCAGTTCTCAGAAACAGTGGTTATACAACTAAATATTAGTTAAGTGATTCAAAGGAAAGCAAAATCTTCAAACATTTTTCAGTTTATGTTCAGTTTTTTATTTTTTTGAGGAACAACACAAATTTGATATATTTTTCTTCATGTTTTGATTTGGAATAGAATGTGTAATTGTCACGGCTGAGGATGGGGAAAACCCTCAGCCATGCGATGCCAGAAGATGTTATTGGCTGCTTGGCCAGGACGACAGAATTAGGGAGCAGGTCACCTCCTAACGCGTCCCTAACCTGACCCTGACTCCTAACCATATGAGCCAACCCTGATGGTGGGAGGGCTCATACACCGGAACCTAATATTTCCTGCTAGCCCTCAGGATTGCCCTGGAACAAGGAACAGGGTAAGACGACCTGTTCCTCTTAGGCACGGAGGAACAGGAGTCTCACTGGCCAAGCTGCAAGGAGAAGGGGTACAAAAACAGACCTATGGATATGGCAGGTGAACTGCACAAGTTCCACCTACCTGCCACAGCCTTGCTGACTGGATCCCTGTGCTGACACGCTGATGTCCACACCATACTTAAATGGACACACCCAACACACATACATACACAGGAACCCAGATCCATAGCTGCATTAAATAACAAAAGGAATACATCAACTGAACATATAAACATCTATGACCACAAGGGTGGCCCTCACTGGCAGATGGTATAAAGTAGGAGGACGACTCCAGCAGACCATGGCTGAAGTACCCCTGAGACTACTGCTCTCAGCAGAGGCTATATAGGCCCAAGTAGCCACACCCACACAGACACACCCAGTGTTCACACACACAGAAGGGATTTAACCCTTCCTACACCAGGCATGAGAAAACAGCCACATAAAGGGGAAGTGAACAAACACCTAACACACAGCAACTGTTATGGCCAGCAACAACATGCGTGGCAACTATGTCCTGGGAGCCAGCCAGAAGGCCAAGACACTGCCACCACATGTACACAAAGAACAAGTTACCGCAGACAACCGCAAGTGATGGAACAACACAGTTCACACACACATATAACACCCCGTGCACACCAAACGGATAAAAGGCACACCTATAAAGAGAGGTTGCCAGGTGCAATCGCATGCACATAGCAGCAAGCAGCCTAGCACAGCTCAGGCTGCTATACTGACAATAACAAAATGTTGCCAGCGGCAACCACAAGTGAGGCAACATACTAGCGGCACTCACCTGTGGTTGAACAACAAAACCAGACCGCAGGCAACAGCATGCGGTACAGGAGTCACAACCATGACCATGGTCGTGACAGTAGTGTTCCCAATGCATTTGTGTGTATGGAAATAAAAGCTATTAGAAGGATTTTGAGCTTTATTCCCTTTTTTAAACACACTGCTATTATTTTGAACACAACTGTATATATTGAAGTGTTAACACTGTAATTTGCTGTCATCATCTGTGAATTTCTAGAGTGCAATAGAGCACAGGGGAGATCTTCTAATATATCCGTACCAGATATTAGCACATATTATTCATTCTTTCTTACACTACTCTTTAAAAGAGGCAGTACTGCCTATTCTAGTATCAGTGTGTGTGCATTAATGCAATACATTCATACAGCTACAAAAAAAACATTCAAGGAGCTGTAATGACAGCTGACAGCAACTACATACTCCAGGCCATACGCCTATTGTCTGGAGATTCTCCATTTACAAGAAGAAAATTTCCACAGCACATGGTCTTCTTATTATCATTTTATATTCAGCGGCTTTCATCACACTAAAGCAGAAAGCCATAATTACATTTTAGCCATTTACCAGATATAATTATATAAAATTTCATAGGTTTCGCCAAGTTCCTGCCAACCATTGACTTTGATCTGATGCCACAAGATCAAAACAACAAACTAAAGACAAGTTAATTAATATAGCAGTTTCCATAGAGCTACAGTACACGTGGCGGTGTTAGCTTAATGGCTGGGAATTTGCAATAAGATTATGAATGGAAAACTAAAGATGTAGGCATAAATGGCTGATAAAACACCATTGTCTCTTCATAATGTAGCAGTAGAAACATAATGGATATACAGCCTTTAATGTGAAGCACTGTACATTGTATACATTCTCAACACCAAACCTCAGTATAATACAGTATGCTGAAGCAGAATTAACCAATTAAATCCCCGAGCCATTTATTCCTCCCCTTCCTGAAAAGACGTATTTTTTACTTTTTAAGTATTTTTTAGTTATTAAGTCATAACTATTTTTTCAGTTCAGGAAATATTTTTTGTGTCATTTTTCAGTGATTTATGGAGCTTTATTTTTATGTTATATTTTTGTTTTAGTATTTGTTTTGTTTGTTTTTCATTTTTTATACCCAGAAAAATGTAAATAAAATGGAAAAATTGTTTTTTCAATTTTTTATTGTTAATCGCACTATGTGCAACTAAAATACTTTGTTTTTCAATTGTGTTCCCTTTCTGTAATACTCATTTTTTTTTATATATATGGAATGTATGGGTCAAGATCGCTGGAGGCGGGGTTAGAAGTTGTAATGTGGAGCGTGATAGCATTTTTATATTATTTGTTTATTTATTTGGTTTTATTTTGGCATTATTTTTTATTTATTTATTTTACACTTTGTGTCCCCTCCTCCCTATAAGGTCAAAAAAGACATATGGGAAACATTTAAAGAGGTTGTCTGGTCCCAAAATCAAAATTATTTTTATGTGCTCTTAAAACCCCTCACCATCCATACATAAGCCCCCAATACCTGTTTTTCATGTCTGAGCTTTCCTTCCCCCATGGAAGACATCAGACTATCCTGGCAGATCTGTTTACTTTCTCCCCTTCTTGTTTTGTTGAATACATAACTTTATTGATACACAAGCCTGGCTGCACTGCACAATGATGAGTCACAGGCTGGACACGCCCCCACACTGCTCTGCATGAAGCTGCTACACCCCCCACAACTCCTGTATCCTTCTACACCCAAACATTAATCTACTTCTCACTCACTGTCTAAATCCCATCACTTACTGTCCACAGCATCTTCCCTCACAGGTGTATCTAATCCTATCCTGTGTGATGCAGCCTGCTGAGCTGTGTATCTAATCCCATCACTGACCGTCTGCAGGCTCTTCCCTCACCATCTCCAGAGTGTGAAAAACAGCTTGAATAAGCAAGCGTATCCAACCACATGTGTATCTAATCCTATCCTGTGTGATACAGCCTGCTGAGCGGTGTATCTAATCCCATCACTGACCGTCCACAGGCTCTTCCCTCACCATCTCCAGATGGTGAACAACAGCTTGAATCAGCAAACGTATCCAAACACATCTGTATCTAATCCTATCCTGTATTTGTGCCTGATACACATCCTGTTGTGTGCGATACTGCCTGCTGAAGTGTGTATCTAATCCCATTTACTATGATACTGCCTGCTGAAGTGTGTATCTAAACCCATCTTTTATGATACAGCCTGCTAAACTGTGTATCTAATCCCATTTTATATGGCACAGCCTGCTGAGTGGTGTATCTAATGCTATCTTGTATTATTCTGCCTGCTGAGCTGTGTATCTAAATCCTTATGCACCCGATCGTATCCATTTTGCGATCCACATTTTTTGCACTGCCATTGAGTTCTATGGATTTGAGGTCCTCACTTTGAAGACCAGAATAGGACATGTTCTGTCTTTACTGGAAATTACATATAGATCATGTAAAAAACTGATAACGTCCATTTGCTTTCCACATCTGTATGCCAGTTCTGTGAAAGATAGAACATGTCCTATTCAAGTCCTCATAATGCAGATCTAAAAGCCATAGAACTCAATAGGACTGCAAAAAAATGTGAATCGCACACGGATAGTAACTTTATTTTGTGGATCTGCGACTTGCAGACCGCAAAACAGATACGGTTCTGTGTATGAGCCCTATCACTTATACTCCGCGCCCATAGCAGTGACATCCACAGCGCCCCATAATAGTGACATCCACAGCGCCCCCATAACAGTGGCATCCACTGCGCCCCCATAACAGTGGCATCCACTGCGCCCCCATAACAGTGACATTCACAGCGCACCCATAATAGTGACATCCACAGTGCCCCCATAACAGTGGCATCCACTGCGCCCCCATAACAGTGACATTTACAGCGCACCCATAATAGTGACATCCACAGTGCCCCCATAACAGTGCTGCTCATCACTAATCTCTATACACAATGCCTATTGAGTGTGGTGTATGCAGTGGCGGGGATGAGATGGTAAGTTCTTGCCTTCTCTATGGGGAGCCCTGCTGTCAGTGCCAGTTGGCTCACCGCTCCAGAAGCTGCAATCTCTACAAGGACGCTTAGAAACATCCATGCAGAGGTAAGTGCAGACAGCTTGGCTTTATACTAAACAGGTGATCAGCAAGCAGGTACAGAAAATATTAAACTTATGGCAATTCTGTTAGTTTTACTTAAAGCGAGATTACTATTATTTCCATTCAGTTGTGGCAGCCATTTTTGAAAAATTGACAACAGGAAGTACAGCCATATTGATTGGCACTTTCAAATTAGCTTTTCGGAAATGTACTATTTTTTTCAGTAAATTCAACAAAAGTCACACTGACCATTAGTAAAGGTAGTTCAAAAGCAACAACCTAAACAGCTATAGAAACCCTGGGCAGATAAGTACAAGTTGCAAGAATGCATAGGGTGATAGAAGTACAGTGTATAGGTATTTTAAATATAGGAGAGTATTTTTACTTATGTTGCGTACATAATATGGATAAGCATAGACGTTTGGATTTTGCCATAATGAATAGCTATAACTGTCAGAGGACTTGCATTGATATTTTTGTGATTTAATTCAATGGAAATGTAATCAAACCAATTGTATATGCAATGATGATTTGTATATTGCGTGTTAACCAAAAATGGCTGTACTTCCTGCTGTCACTTTGTTACTGTAGGCAAAGATGGAACTGAATGGAAAAAATATGCAAGGTTGAATTTATAGGGCCACAATATGGCCGCATTCTAGTGTCCATTTGACAGCAGAAATATCTGATCCCTCACAGGGGTCCCATAAATATAAATAAACACATCTCATTCTTTCTGCATACTTATCATCACCATTCTGTACCTCTACATATATTCTGTCAACCAAGAACGGACAAGGACTGGTTTTGTTCACAGTCTTTACAAGAATAGCCCCGTTCCCAATTCTATTTTTCAGAATACAGACTTGAATGCACACATACAGTACATACAGAAGTGAAGTTTTCAGTCCTTTATTTTAAAGGGGTTCTGCACAAATAAAATGTTGAAAAGTGTCAGTATAGTATCTGTAGGTACAGTGGCGTAGCTAGAAATGATTGGGCCCCACAGCAAATTTTTGAATGGGGCCCCCCTCCCCCAGTAATTTTTTCACAACCCCTTCCTTTCATGCCGCCCCCATTCCTGTGGCTAGTAAAGATCGCTCTCTCAGACCAGGCCCGACAGCTCTTCCATCCGTTCCTTACACTGTCTATACTGTCACTGCATATAATTTCATTGTGTAAGGCCTCATGCACACGACCGTTGTGTGCATCCGTGGCCGTTGTGCCGTTTTCCCTTTTTTTCCGCGGACCCATTGACTTTCAATGGGTCCGTGGAAAAATCGGAAAATGCACCGTTTTGCAGCCGAGACCGTGATCCGTGTTTCCTGTCCGTCAAAAAAATATGACCTGTCCTATTTTTTTGATGGACAACGGTTCACGGACCCATTCAAGTCAATGGGTCCTCGAAAGAACACGGATGCACACAAGATTGGCATCCGTGTCCGTGATCCGTGGCCGTAGGTTACTTTCATACAGACGGATCCGAAGATCCGTCTGCATAAAAGCTTTTTCAGAGGTAAGATGAGTATATTCTAACACAGAGGCGTTCCGATGGTGATGGGGACGCTTCAGGTTAGAATATACTGAAAAACTGTGTACATGACTGCCCCCTGCTGCCTGGCAGGTGCTGCCAGGCAGCAGGGGGCAGACCCCCCCATTTTTAACTCATTGGTGGCCAGTGCGGCCGCCCCCCTCCCTCCCCTGTAGTTAACTCATTGGTGTCCAGTGGGCCCCCCCTCCCTCCCCTGTAGTTAACTCATTGGTGTCCAGTGGGCCCCCCCTCCCTCCCCTGTAGTTAACTCATTGGTGTCCAGTGGGCCCCCCTCCCTCCCCTGTAGTTAACTCATTGGTGTCCAGTGGGCCCCCCTCCCTCCCCTGTAGTTAACTCATTGGTGTCCAGTGGGCCCCCCTCCCTCCGCTGTAGATAACTCATTGGTGGCCAGTGGGCCCTCTCCCCTCCCTCCCCCTCCTAATTAAAATTGCCCCCCCTTTCATTGGTGGCAGTGGAGATTACCGATCGGAGTCCCAGTGTAATCGCTGGGGCTCCGATCGGTAACCATGGCAACCAGGACGCTACTGCAGTCCCGATTGCCATGGTTACTTAGTAATTTGTAGAAGCTTCATACTTACCTGCGAGCAGCGATGTCTGTGACTGGCCGGGAGCTCCTCCTACTGGTAAGTGACAGGTCTGTGCTATAGGCAATGCGCCGCACAGACCTTTCACTTACCAGTAGGAGGAGCTCCCGGCCGGTCACAGACATCGCAGCTCGCAGGTAAGTATGAAGCTTCTACAAATTGCTAAGCAACCATGGCAACCGGGACTGCAGTAGCGTCCCGGTTGCCATGGTTACCGATCGGAGCCCCAGCGATTACACTGGGACTCCGATCGGTACTCTCCACTGCCACCAATGATAGGGGGGGCGATTTTAATTAGGAGGGGGAGGGAGGGGAGAGGGCCCACTGGCCACCAACGAGTTATCTACAGCGGAGGGAGGGGGGGCCCACTGGACACCAATGAGTTAACTACAGGGGAGGGAGGGGGGCCCACTGGACACCAATGAGTTAACTACAGGGGAGGGAGGGGGGGCGGCCACACTGGCCACCAATGAGTTAAAAACAGGGGGGGGGGTCTGCCAGGCAGCAGGGGGCAGTCATGTACACAGTTTTTCAGTATATTCTATCCTGAAGCGTCCCCATCACCATGGGAACGCCTCTGTGTTAGAATATACTGTCGGATCTGAGTTTCACGATGTAGCTCATATCCGACAGTATATTCTAACATAGAGGCATTCCCATGGTGATGGGGACGCTTCAAGTTAAAATATACCATCGGATTGGAGAAAACTCCAATCCGATGGTATAAAAGAACTCCAGACTTTACATTGAAAGTCAATGGGGACGGATCCGTTTGAAATGGCACCATATTGTGTCAACGTCAAACGGATCCGTCCTCATTGACTTGCATTGTAATTCAGGACGGATCCGTTTGGCTCTGCACGGCCAGGCGGACACCAAAACGACTTTTTTTTTATGTCCGTGGATCCTCCAAAAATTAAGGAAGACCCACGGACGTAAAATGGTCACGGATCACGGACCTACGGACCCCGTTTTTGCGGACCGTGAAAACAAACTGTAGTGTGCATGAGGCCTAATACTGTTGAGGGGGCCCTGACAAAGTCTTTTAGTCCTCCTCCTCCTGGATAGGCCCCTTCTGGGTCAGGGCCCCAAAGCAGCCGCTTTCCCTGCTTCCCCCATAGCTACGCCCCTGTGTAGGTAGGTAGCAACATGGCCTCTAAGCTGTGCCCTTAGGAGCAATTCATCGGCGGTGCAGCAAGCACTTTTCCCCTTAAACTGAGTTATTTGGAACTGAAAGAGATAAAAATTCCCAACTCATCAGCAGGTAAAGCTCTTCAAAGGCTTATTTATCCTCAGTAGTATGTTTTGACCCTCTCCTTTCCAAAGAGAGAGAGCACTGGCTGCAAGGTGTCTGACCCCTGCTGATCTTATATTGATTTACTGTCCTGAGGATCGGCCATCAATATGTGAATACCAGAAAACCCTTTTAAAGGGGTACTCTACTTTAGATAGCCCCTGCTTGTCAATCATCTCTTAATAATAAGCCGAACATCCTTCACCGTGTTGGGACCCCATCAATCAGCTGTAATCTGTCAGAAGCTTGGTCGTAAGTGCTCAATTACTGTACTTTGCAGTTTCACCACAGAGCAGTTTCCTAATAGGATATATGAAAATGTTTTTTTATTATACTGGATAATCCTTTTAATGCTTTTGCTCTGCAATCCCCCTGCTCCTTCTATACAAGCGTTAATATTTCTTTAGCTGAAATTACATAACATTATTTTAAGCTAGTATACAGCCTAAAAAAAGGTGAACAAAGTTGATAAACATTTAGTGAGTACAAAACGTGTCAGTAGAAAGGCCTAGGCTACACCACGAGTTGCAGGTCTTAAAATCACACTTGACCTTGAATTTTTGGCAGAAAAATATAACATGGCTAGACTTTATGTGACAATGGCAGTTTGATATACCTTGACTTCCCTATTAGCGTCTCATGTATCTATTCTTCATATACCAGTAAATGTGCTGTGGATGAAAAGAAGCTAAAATTACTAATCTATGTGCATGAAGTCGCACAAAACTATTTGCTTTGCTCTCTCACACTTGTTAAATAACCTTGTAGAGACCATTTGGTGACTTAAGGTACATTTTGGGTTCTGAGTAATAGGCTTCTGTTCTACGTGATGAATTTGCATCGTTAGGTTTAGACAAAGTACTGCTTGGAACCCTTACGCATAAATTACTAAATTACTGTAACTAAGTGCAAATGCTGCCTCGGAATCCAAATTACGTAGAATGAAGTAAGGTAGTTTTGGAATCAAACCTAATCAGTCTGGAAGGCTTTCCTAGATCAAGATTTTTATATCATTTATTGTTTTAGTAAAATAGTCATATATCCACTTTGTACTATGTCTTCAGTACGGATAATTGCAATTCATTATTAAATAATATGGAAGACGTCACTGAATAAAAGAGCAATAATATAACTACATTTGCTATCAGTGAGATACATATGTTTCATTGTGGTTGGCTAGAATCCAGATGCATTTGTCTGAAGATATAAAGAATCACCAAAAAATGAAACTGACTTTAGTATATATGAAAATCCAAAAGACTTTATTATAAGTATATATGAACAATACATACATGCATGATAAAAGAAGGCAGCACAAGGCAGGGTATCCCCGGAAGAAGCCAGGTTTACTGGCGAAACGGCGTTGGGTCAGGAGTCGGCCTAGAGATCTTTGCACCACTCAGGGCATGTTTAATCTTGTCCTTGTACTTTAACCTCAATCTCTACAATTGCCTCCTTTGCACTTTGTTTGGGGCGTTGCTGTCATGAGGTCTTGAGGTACGCTTTTTGTTGTTGTTATTTTCGTGCACTGATCTCCCGGCCTCTCCTTGGGTCCGGCTCCTCATCTGTGTGTCCTGCCTTGTGCTGCCTTCTTTTATCATGCATGTATGTATTGTTCATATATATTTATAATAAAGTCTTTTGGATTTTCATATATACGAAAGTCAGTTTCATTTTTTGGTGATTATTATGACTCCTTGGGGGTCAGTTTTTTCGATTTATTCGATATTCATTCTGTCCGGTTAATATTGGTTGACCACTGAAGATATAAAGAGTGGAGATTAGTGTTGAGCCAATCGAAGTGTCCAAAAGGGACTTTGATACGAATTTCAGGGAAAATTCGATTTGCCGCAAAGCTGAATTTCCTCATTCTTCATGGATTTTCCCTGAAACGGGGTTAAAAAAACAACAAAACATACCTCATCTATTTGAGCATGAAGAGCCCGCCCGCCATCTTGATTGACGACTGCATGCAAAATCCCATGCTGGCTGAAGTACTGGATCTTCAAGATGGGTGTGGCAGGCTATTCATGATCAAATGGATAAGTAGGATTTTTTTCCCCAATTTTATTATATGCCTTAATATTAATGTCAGATGCCGCGATCAGTGATGAAGGCGGCACCTGAGCTGAGCGGAACAATGATGGGGGGGTGGCACAATCGTCATTCCCTGTCATTGCACCCACTACTTACAAAGAAATGTGCTTTGTGACAAAGTAATTCTTCACAAAGCAAATGTATTTGTAAAATTCGTTAAAGCGGTCAAATTGATTTTCCAAGAACTTTGTTCATCTCTAGTAGTGATGATAGAAGCAGTCTAACTGCCCTGTTTGATGATAAGTTTATGTGGTGGGTTTTGGGTTTGACTCATGAGATGACTTATCTGTGTCAAGCAGTGCCTGGTCAAATGGTCGATTTCTTTCAGTCTTGAGTCCGAACCTCCATTCTAGAGGATGTACAGCCAGGTCCATAAATATTGGGACAGCAACACAATTGTAAAATTTTTTGCTCTATACACGACCACAATGAATTTGAAATGAAACACACAAGATGTGCTTTAACTGCAGACTGTCAGCTTTAATTTAAGGGTGTTTACATCCAAATCAGGTGTAGGAATTACAACAGTTTGCATATGTGCCTCCCACTTGTTAAGGAACCAAAAGTAATGGGACAATTTGCTTCTCAGCTGTTCAGTGTGTTATTCCCTCATTATCCCAATTACAATGAGCAGATAAAAGGTCCAGAGTTCATTTCAAGTGTGCTATTTGCATTTGGAATCTTTTGCTCTCAACTCTCAAGATGAGATCTAAAGAGCTGTCACTACCAGTGAAGCAAGCCATCATTAGGCTGAAAAAAACAAAACAAACCCATCAGAGAGCTAGCAAAAACATTAGGCGTGGCCAAAACAACTGTTTGGAGCATTCTTAGAAAAAAGGAAAGCATCGGTGAGCTCAGCAACACCAAAAGACCCGGAAGACCACGGAAAACAACTGTGGTGGATGACTGAAGAATTATTTCCCTGATGAAGAAAACCCTTCACAACAGTTGGCCAGATCAAGAACACTCTCCAGGAGGTAGGTGTATGTGTGTCAAAGTCAACAATCAAGAGAAGACTTCACCAGAGTTAATACAGAGGGTTCACCACAAGATGTAAACCATTGGTGACCCTCAAAAACAGGAAGGCCAGATAAGAGTTAGCCAAACGACATCTAAGGCTATTTTCACATTAGCGTTCGGGGCTCCGCTTGCGAGTTCCGTTTGAAGGCTCTCACAAGCGGCCCCGAACGCATCCGTCCAGCCCTAATGCATTCTGAGTGGATGCAGATCCGCTCAGAATAGATCAGTCTGGCAGCGTTTGGCCTCCGCTTCGCTCAGCAGGCAAACACCCAAACGCTGCTTGCAGTGTTCGGGTGTCCGCCTGGCCGTGCGGAGGCAAACAGATCCGTCCAGACTTACAATGTAAGTCAATGGGGACGGATCCGTTTGAATTTGACACAATATGGCTCAATTTTCAAACGGATCCGTCCCCCATTAAATTTCAATGTAAAGTCTGGACGGATCCCATCTGGACGGGTCTGAAGCTACTTTCACACTTAGAATATTTTCTAAAATATAATGCAGACTGAACGGATCCCATCGTCTGCATTATATGAGCGGATCCATCTGGGCAGACCCCAGATGGATCCGCTCTGAGCGCAAGTGTGAAAGTAGCCTTAAAAAGCCTTCACAGTTCTTGAACAACATCCTATGGACAGATAAGACCAAGATCAGAGTGATGGGAAGAGAAGAGTATGGAAGGAAAGGAACTGCTCATGATCCTAAGCATACCACTTCATCAGTGAAGCATGGTGGTGGTAGTGTCATGGCGTGGATATATATGGCTGCCAATGGAACTGGTTCTCTTGTATTTATTGATGATGTGACTGCTGACAAAAGCAGAAGGATGAATTCTGAAGTGTTTCGGGAAATATTATCTGCTCATATTCAGCCAAATGCTTCAGATATCATTGTACGGTGCTTCACAGTGCAGATGGACAATGACCCAAAGCATACTGCAAAAGCAACCAAAGAGTTTTTTAAGGGAAAAAAGTGGAAAGTTATGCAATGGCCAAGTCAATCCCCTGACCTGAATCCAATTGAGCATGCATGCCACTTGCTGAAGACAAAACTGACCCAAGAACAAGCAGGAACTGAAGACAGTTGCAGTAGAGGCCTGGCAGAGCATCACCAGGGATAAAACCCAGTGTCTGGTGATGTCTATGCGTTCCAGACTTCAGGCTGTAATTGACTGCAAAGGATTTGTAACCCAGTATTACAAAGTGAAAGTTTGATTTATGATTATTATTCTGTCCCATTACTTTTGGTCCCTTAACAAGTGGGAGGCGCATATGCAAACTGTTGTAATTCCTACACCGTTCACCTGATTTGGATGTAAATACCCTCAAATTAGAGCTGACAGTCTGCAGTTAAAGCAAATCTTGTTTGTTTCATTTCAAATTCATTGTGGTGGTGTATAGAGCCAAAAATGTTGGAATTGTGTCAATGTCCCAATATTTATGGACCTGGCTGTATGTTGGTACTGATTATGTGATACTCTACAATTTTCTACAAGATCTTATTGTAATATGTCAAGTGTGTGTGACCATTGTATGACTAGGACTGATTTATTTGAAAGTAAACAATGATCATTTCCTTCCAATGGCTACAAGCATTGATATACAAAATGCTTATCTTTGTGCTATACAATCAATGGGTCTAAGGCCAAGTTCATACTTCAGCCAAAACCAGTAGTGTCTACAGTTCGTAGGACAGACTTCTGTCCCCCTAAAAATATGTATAAGAGAGCATCAATCAGATGTTGAGACTAATCAAATAAATGTTTAATCTCTGACAAAATATTTTAGGGATGTTCACAACGGTGACCTTTCGATTTTTTCCTTTCAAGGTATAGAAATAGTTTTTCGACCCCATAGGGGAGATGAGCATGTTAGAAAACCTCCTGAATAGCGAAACATATTTAATTGTTTTGTTACAAACAAGATATGACCAAGGATTGAATACAGGATAGGTCATCAATATCTGATCGGCGTGGATCTAACACCTGCACCTCCACCGATGCAAGTGCCACTTCCTGTTCATTACACTGCACTTAATCTTGGAAGTGCAGTGTAATGACAAGTGTTCGCTCTATTCACTTGAATGGAATGTGTGCTTGCAAATGCATTATGCCACCACTACCGATGAGACAACGCATAGTCTAATGATGAGGAAGTGGCGCTTGCATGGAGTGCCGCCTCCTCTTCAAATAACTGATCGGCAAGGGTCCCATGTGTCGGACCCCCGCCAATCTGATATTGATGACCTATCCTGACTATAGGTCATCAATATAAAGGGCAGGACAACTCCTTAAGGGCTATGAACACCTTCAAAGACAATTTTTTACCAAATGCATTTTACTCATTTTGGGCTAAGAATCATAGTTTTATTTTGTCTTTATTAACAATTTTCTATAGTTTTTGTTCTATAGAGTGAAGGTTCAGTCTGCAGAATATCTTGTTTTCAGTTTCACATTGAACCTATAAGATAGCTGTTCTGATGGCTTAATATATAGCCCTTATCTCTAAACTCCCGACAGCTTATAAACACTCATTTAAGGCATATTCTTATGAGTTTGATAAGAATTTAGCTATAATGAGTGTTTATGAGCTATCAGGAATTCAGAGACAAAGGCTATACATTGAGCCATCAGAACAGCAACCTGATGGTTGAAGCTGAAAGCAATACACTCTGCAGATAGACTGAAACCTAGCCCCGTAGAACAAAACTGTTAAACATTTTTAATAAAGACCAACTGAAAAAATATTCTAAGCCCAAAAATGACAAAAGATTGCAGAGGAAGGAGTTAATAACCTTTAAAATGAGGCGGGCAGAGTGAAGGTCACTGCTTGGTAGTATATAGTATATAGTAACTCATAGAGGGTCGTTAAGAGCAGGGGGTTTACCTTTATGAAATCCATATGTCATAATAAAGGGTTGAAGAGGGGTAGCCGTTATCCCAAAACACTTTTAATTTAATTATTTTGATGGATGAAAATACAGTGATAAGATCTGGTAGGCCCTTGTGTGAACGTTATAATGAAAAATATGAATATGTAAGTTGTTAATGTGCTGTGATTGATATTGTTTGACACTTGGGCTAACGGTCTTCACCTTAAATAGCAACATTAGGAACACGTCCAAAAACTAGTGCCAAATATTCATGTCCTCTTTTACTGATCCAAGACATCAACCACAGTAATTCCTTGCCTTGCAGTTCTCTAAAGACTATTGCCTTTTTGCATTACAGTAGAGAGGAAAATGTACCTTCTGTTTATATGAGCAATTTACCATTGTTTGTGGTATTCTCATAATTCTCTTTTGTACACTAATCGATATTCTGGATATTCTATAAAACTGCTGTTTAGTGTTTGACTTGCACAGTCTCAACCCTGTTACATTTAGCATGCAGTTTGCGTGTATTTTATTCTACTGTAAATGCAAAGCATAATTATAAAATTGTAATTGCTAATATATCTGATAAAGCCATGTGCACAGACTATGTACATCAACAGATAGTACATGGTCTGGTTTATGATAAATTCCCCCAATATGTGAATATTACGGTATATTAATAATTGCCACATTCTCTGTTAAAGACACCTCCTCATACAAAAGCACCTCTATGGAAATGAGGAGAGATTAATCAAGGCTAGTGCAAATCAATGGTCGACCAGTTGCCCTTAAACAATTGGCATCAAGCTTCCTTTTTTTAGAGGCCATTTTGAAAATAAGAGAAAAAAATCTGGTTGCTATTGGAAAAACCTCTATGTTTTCTTAATACCATTTTTGATGAATGTACCCCATTAGGTATGCATTTTGAAAAGTAGACCGTTCGGGCAACAATTTTATTAGGTTTATAGTCCAAGGAAAAACTGTCACAATGATAGAGCACTTACTTGTGTATGTAATAGCATAGATAAATAGATAAAACATGCATGCATTCTGGCGACATTTGTATTTAGGTCAACACATATATATTTTAAAATAGGTCATTCTAGACATTTAATAACATGCCAGCACTGAATAGAATTCTTATTCTCTTCATAATGATATGCAGAAAAAACAGTAACTAATCATAATCGATCAGTATTACATATGTTACTGTGATAAATACAAAGATAATACAGTATCATCCTCACCAGGAATCCAGACTTATAGGAGGAAAACAATGATCTCCTCTGTTCCTCAATATTTGACCATTGCCCGACTGAGATAGTGTTTACAATCACATAATAATTGTATTTAATAATAATTGTATTTAGCACTAATGTAGTTTTCATTTCACATGAATTTTTAAAATAAAGTGTGTTGATACAACAGGTAGATGGTGGATGGAGGATGGGAGTGGTGGTGGCCCTGATGACATGTTGTATCATGGTGTACTACCTCAGTCTGTTGCTCCCTAGGGATCAGTGCAGTAGAAAGTTGGGTCAAAGAATCAGGCCAGAAGTAAAACAATTAAAGTCTCTCTTTACTCAGTGTAAAAGATAACTTGTAGTACATCCAGCAATAGTTATTAAAAATTGCAATTTCTGTCCCCAGATGATGAGGTATGATGACTGGTAAAGGGGCAATTTAGGGTACTTCAGATATGCTAAGTGTCCACTGTATAATGAAAACTTGGAATTGGTCTGGCCTGGTTGCTATCTAGGTGATGGGTGTCTGATGACACGAGCACCCGATGACACGTGTCAGTCAGGAAGAGCTGTGCTGAAGAAGGGAAAGATAGTGTAGGGATTGTACTTTTTCCGTAGACGGTGTCCTCTGCGGACAGTGACATCAGATACACTACATCTCCTGTGTAACGATTCCACAACCAAATTACCTGTGACATTCCCTGTAATTTTAGACTAGCCGCTGCTGACATCAGCAATGGTTAGGCCGCTGCAGACAGCGACATTATCTGCGCTATATCTCCTGTGTAACGTGTGAGTATCACAAAAATATCTGTGACATCCAGTGTACTTTTTCCGTAGACGGTGTCCGCTGCGGACAGTGACATTAGCTGCGCTAAATCTCCTGTGTAATGTGTGCACATCCAAAAAATATCAGTGACATCCAGTGTACTTTTTCCGTAGACAATGATCGCTGCGGAAAGTGACATTGCCTGTGGTATTTCTCCTGTGTAACGTTTACACATCCAAAATACCTGTGACATTCCCTGTAATTTTATATTAGCCGCTGCTGACTTCAGCAACATTATCTGTGGTATTTCTCCAGTGTAACTTTTTCACATCTTAAATACTGTACCTGTGACATTCCCTGTAATTTTATGAGCCGATGCTGACATCAGCAATAGTTAGGCCGCTGCAGACAGCGACATTATCTGCGCTACATCTCCCGTGTAACGTGTGCACAGCCTAAAAATATCTGTGACATCCAGTGAACTTTTTCCATAAACGGTGTCCGCTGCGGACAGTGACATTAGCTGCACTACATCTCCTGTGTAACATGTGCACATTCAAAAAATATCAGTGACATCCAGTGTACTTTTTCCGTAGACGGTGTCCACTGCGTACAGTGACATTACCTGGGGTACATCTCCTGTGTACGTTTCCACTTAAAAAATGCCTGTGACATTCCCTGTAATTTTATATTAGCCGTTGGTGACATCAGCGACATTATCTGCGGAATTTCTCCTGTGTAACTTTTCCACATCCAAAATACCTGTGACAATCCCTGTAATTTTATATTAGCCGCTGCTGACATCAGCAATAGTTAGAACGCTGCAGACAATGACATTACCAGCGCTACATTTCCTGAGTAACGTGTGCACATCCAAAAAATATCAGTGACATCCAGTGTACCTATTCCGTAGATGGTGACCGCTGCGGACAGTGACATTAGCTGCACTAAATCTCCTGTGTAATGTGTGCACATCCAAAAAATATCTGTGATATCCAGTTTGCTTTTTCCATAGATAGTAGTTTTGAGCGCAAATATTCGAATCGCAAATTTTAATCGCGAGTATCGCCACTTTTGCGAATATTTAGAATCTAGTGCTATATATTCGTATATACAAATAGTGTTGATCACAAATATTCTAATCGCAAATTTATTGGCTATGCCGCTCATCACTAGTAGACAGTGACTGCTGCGGACAGTGACATTATCTGCAGTATTTCTCCTTTTGTAACTTTTCCACATCCAAAATACCTGTGACATTCCCTGTAAATTTATGTTAGCCGCTGCTGACATCAGTAATAGTTAGGCCGCTGCATATAGTGACATTATCTGCGCTACATCTCCTGTGTAACGTGTGCACATCCCAAAAATATCAGTGACATCCAGTGTACTTTTTCCCTGGACTGTGTCCGCTGCGGACAGTGACATTACCTGGGGTACATCTCCTGTGTAACATTTCCACATCCAAAATACCTGTGACATTCCCTGTAATTTTATATTAGCCGCTGCTGACATCAGCAACATTATCTGCGGTATATCTCCTGTATGACATTTCCACATCCCGAATACCTTGTTTAATGTTTTTACGCATACACTTACAAATCCTATGCTACTGTATGTGTGACATACTTTCAAGCATATATAACATTTAGTATGAAGAAGGCGAGCAGTAAGGGACAGGGAAGTGGCCGTGATGCTGATGGTGCACGCAGAGGCCATGGGCGTGTTGAAACTGTGATGTTGCCAGACCAAAAGAAAAACAATCATCCACGATACCTAGCTTCATGGTGCAGGCCAATGCTCTTGGTGCAGGTACAATGCTCAGACCAGTGCGACCAGGTGGTTGATTGGATTGCAGCAGATAATGCTTCCAATCAGTTAAGCACCACCCTGTCTTCCACTAAGTCCAGTGTCAGTAGCCAAGAGTCTGGTCAACACAATCCTCACCTTGATCCTCCTTCCTCCCACCATGGAGAGTCTTGCCAAACAAGTGATCCCACACTCGGATATTCAGAAGAGCTACTTTCAGCGCCAATTCTTGATTTGGGCTCTTGACAAGCCTGCTTGAAGAGGGACATGAGATCCTGTGTACTGATTCCCAAACTCTTGAGCATCCACAGTCACAAGAATATGACAGTGGCGAACAGCAATTAGTGTTTTGCAAAGTGGATGATGATGATGAGACACAGTTGCCAATAAGTCAATGGCAATTAGTGTCTTAAGAGGTTGATGATGAGGATGAGACAGATTTGTCAATAACTGAGGTTGTTGTCAACAAGTCAGGAGGATGAGCAGAGCGAGCAAGTGGAAGAGGAGGTGGTTGACGATGAAGTCTCTGACCCAACCTAGGAAGGTGGCAAGCCGAGCGAGGACAGCAGTACAGAGGAGGAGGGATCTGTAGCACCGCAACAGGCTGGAAGAGGCAGTGGGGTGGCAAAAGGGAGAAGGCGGGCCACACCAAACAGGCCCGCAACTGTTCCCCATAGCACACCCTTGCGGAAATCTCCCTTGCCAAGGGGTAGGTGTTCCGCAGTCTGGTGCTTTTTTGAGGAAAGTGTGAACGACAAAATAATTGCAATTTGCGACCTGTGGCGTACAAAAATGAGCAGGGTCGTGAACACTAGCAACCTCACCAACACCAGCATGATCCACCACATGGCATCAAAGCACTGTAATAGGTGGGCCGAATGCCTGTGTCCACAATCTATGTCTGCGGGTCACACCACTGCCTCCTCTTCCCCTGTGTTACGTGCTGGCCAATCCCCTGGCGAAGGTGCAGGCCAGGATGCCTCCCGCCCTGCACCTGGACCTTCGCAAGCACCGTCAGCTACCACATCCACTTCTGTGTCCCAGCACAGCGTACAGGTGTCCTTACCCCAGGCATTTGAATGCAAGCGCAAATAGCCAGCCACTAACCCACAGGCCATAGCACTAAATGTGCACTTTTCTAAATTTCTGTCCCTGTAAATGTTGCCATTTAGGCTTTTGGACACTGAGGCCTTCTGCAGCCAGATGTCCCTCGTTATGCAGTCCCCAGCTGCCACTATTTTGTATGGTGTGCCGTGCCTGCCTTACACCAGCATGTGTCCCGTAACATCACCTGTGCCCTGACCAATGCAGTTACTGGAAAGGTCCACGTAACCACTGACACATGGACAAGTGCTTTCAGCCAGGGACGCTACATTTCCCCTGATGGCACACTGGAAAAACGTTGTGGAGGCCAGGAGTGAGTCTTACCCGGGTATGTCACAGGTGCTACCCATGCCAAGGATTACAGGCTCTACTTACATCAGGGTTTCTGCCACCACCTACGTTAGTGGCTCCAACACCCACTTCTCCTCCTCCTCCACTTCCACCTCAGAATTATCCTCTTGCAGCCATGAGTCGGTAGCTGGAAGCAGTGTAGCACTGCAGTGGGGAAGCGTCAACAGGCCATGCTTAAGATGATCTGCTTAGGTAACAAACAGCACACTGCCGCAGAGCTGTGGCAGGGGATAAGAGACCACACTGAGCTGTGGCTTTCGACACTCAACCTAGAACCAGGCATGGTTGTGTCTGATAATGGCTATAACTTGGTGGTGGCTTTGGAGCTCGGCAAGCCCACGTCTTCAACTTAGAGGTTCAGCGGTTTCTCAAAACCTACTCCTATTTGCCTGAGCTACTGGTGAAGGTGCTCCGTGTGTGTGCCCATTTCCGCAAGTCATCGACAGCCTCCACCAGTCTGTCAACGCTGCAGCAGCATTTACAATTGCCATCTCACCGACTGTTGTGCGATGTGAGCACGTGCTGGAACTCGACGTTCCCCATGTTGGCCAGACTTTGTGAGCAGCAGAGGGAAGTAGTGGAATACCAGCTATGACATGATCGTCACCTTTCCAGTCAGCTTCCGCTCTTCACAAGTGACTAGTGGGCATGGATGTCTGACCTCTGTGAGGTTTTAAGAAACTTTGAGGAATCAATACAGATGGTAAGCGGCGATAACGCTATTATCAGCTTCACCATTCCACTTCCGTGTCTACTCAAACACTCGCTGCTCACAATTAAGTCGGATGCTTTGCATGTGGAAGAGGTGGAAATGGGGGAATAAAGTACACAGGGTGATAGCCAGACCCTCAGTTTGTCTTCTCAGTGCAAATTGGATGATAAGGATGCAAAGTGAAACTAAGAAGCCCAGGAAGGAGACATGACCCATAATGCAATGCAGGCAGCAAATCAGCCATCCCCTGTGATGTCTCAACCCCATAAAAATCCTAATCCCACCTAGTCTCTACTATTTTACAGTGAACTAAGCATAGGGACAGATGTATCAAGTGCTGGGGCAGTGTTTAACAAATCTTAAATTGTAGAATCGTGAATAGGGACAGGGCAATGTAGGGAAATCGTAGGGAGAGTGTTCAAACACTGTAGAAAAAGCATAGGCAGAGCATAGAGAGACCTCAGGGAGAGTGCATCAGACTAGTCTTAACAGCCGGACTAATATGTTGATGCATATACCTACTACATCTGATGTGTCATCTATAATTAATCTGTTCAGTTATACATAGATATACTGTGCATCAGACTAGTCTTAACAGCCGGACTAATATGTTGATGCATGTACTGTCACGAGTTAGAGATCCAGCGACAGACCTCTGCGTCGTCAAGCAATAAACAAACGGAAATCAGGTACAGACACACAGAAAAGGGGAAGAAGTCAGGCAACAAACCAAACAGAACCAGGCAAGGGGACAGAAATCAAAGGGGTGACGAGGTACATGGGCCGGAACACAAAAGACTACCGCAGCCAGCACAAGCCCCTGAAAACCAGCCTGCACGGAGGGTCCGCAGCCAGTACGCCAGGGGAAGAAAGCCAGCCAACACGGAAAACACGTCAAGTGAACCGCACAATGCAGTTACCTCCCCCTCCATTCTCCCTCCGGAGAATGACATGTCTGCCAAGAACTAATTGGCCAGACATGCAGACACCCCCTTCCGGAGGAGTGGGACCGGGAACGGGAACCAGACTCGAATACAAAGAAAATCTGAATCAAAGGGGTACACAGGTACACAAGCAGAACACATAAGACGACTGCAGCCAGCACGCAGCCCCTAGCAACCAGCTTACACGGGAAACGCAGCCAGTACGCCAAGGGGAATGCCGCCAGACTACACTGCCACAAAGTCACGGTGAACTGCAGCGTGCTAACACCTCCCCCTCCACTCTCCATCCAGAGAATGGCATGTCTGCCAAGAACTGATTGGTCAAACATGCTGACACCCCCTTCCGGAGGAGTGAGTACAGAAGCAGATACCTGCTCCGAAAACGGAAAACACGGCCGTAGGCAGAACTGCAAGCTAAAGAGGCTAAACCAGACGTCGCCCCTGGCAACCAGCATACACGGAGATCACCGCAGCCAGTACACCAAGGCAACCAAATCCGATACCTAAAGGCACCATGAAAAGGGAAACAAAAACAGAATGCACAAACCACAGATATGCAGAAAACAGAATACAAAAACTCTGTGAAAGTTCTCTTGCTCATTCTGTCACGAGTTAGAGATCCAGCGACAGACCTCTGCGTCGCCAAGCAATAAACAAATGGAAATCAGGTACAGACACACAAGGGTTTATTGCACAAACAAAAACCAGGGAAGGCAGCACAGACAAAACATGAACTCTATGTACCGTCAGCACAGTGGGAGAAAGCCCCCACCGCGCCACTGTCTAGTAATAGTCCAGAGGGGCATGACTAAGCAACTCCTGGTATTCACTAGGGCCCCAGATTGTAGGGTTAGGCTTTGCAGCAGGAAGTTGCCAGGGTCCACTTCAGAGCGTTACCGGACAACAGGTACCAGAAGGTACCAGCGGTACATAGCCAAGCATAACATATACAGGTACATATAAACAAGGCAACTAATAACACAAGCAGGAGTACATAGCAAGGAACCAGGAGTGGCAATGGGCAGAGAAGGACTTGCTCCACCAGTAGTAAACTGCATGGCCTTGCCCATGGCACTCTGCAACAAAGAAAGCTGCAGCAAGGGCTTGCTGAACAGAATAACCCCTAAAGCAGAGACAGAACCCTCCATACAGAGAAACGAATATGAAATAGGGGTACGAATCAAGACAGACAAGACAAATCCGGGCAGAGGAATAAAGACATAATAATAAACACAGGGGAACTCAAACATAACTGGCGACCCGATTACAGAAACACAGGATAAAGGACGACAATGAACAAGAAGGCAAACTCACAGAACACAGACAGACACGCATGCCCTGGGTCAGTAGCATGGGAGACAAAATACAAACCAAGAGAAGGACAGGACAAACACATACAAGAAGAGCTGACCCAGAACTAAGGGAAAATCAGCCTTATATACAGATTCCGTCAGTGCAGCAGAGAGGCCACATCCATGGAGCAGACAGAGAGGATTAACTCCTAGTAGGCACACAGGGGAGTTAACCCATAAAGAACCACAAACAACACACAGGAACAGAACTGCAGCGAGAGCAAAGACAGAAGGTCACAGCCAGAGGTAACGGCTGTGACATGTACCTACTACATCTGATGCGTCATTTAGAATTAATCTGTTCAGTTATACATAGATATACTGTGAATCAGACTCATTGTGGGCAAGCGTTCAAATACATATATAGTTCATCTGCTGTGCCATTTATATCATCTGTTCATCTGTTACATTGCTGATTCAATTACTGTACACTATTGCCAACATACAGTCGTCTGGGCCCTCAAAAGTAATGAGCAGTGGGAAAAATGTTGCTGTAGCCGACACAAGTAGCAGCAGAAGAAGGGGCAGTGGTAGCAGCAGCCGCAGCCACAGACCAGAGCTGGCACTGTCATCCTCTGGTTGTGTTTTGACATCTCAAGTGACAACAGATACACACAACTAGGAATCGGTGGGTTCCTCAGACACCACACTTAGTTGGCATGGCCCGGGAACAACCTCTATGCCCGCACCTGTCTTGCAACTGCCTCTTTCTTTTGCTGCTCCTCTGCTTTTCAGTGAGGACAAACTTAGTGAGGACAGTCAGCAGCTACAGGCCAGCGCAGACTTGGAGGAGAGGTCCGCTGCATACTCCTTAGGCGTGCAACTGGCGATGATAGCTGTCATGTGGGAGTGGTCAGGGACATGGCCATAAGACTGGTAGGGGGGTCATAAGTGACGAACAGACATTAGTGGATAATGATGTAGCAGATTAAATGTGGGAGCCGGGTGAAGAGGGGGCATCATTATTGGGGGGTGAGGGTGGCATCAGGCCCATAAGACAGCATCAGGGTGGCAGCGTGCCGATGAGCAGTGGGAGATCTGGAGCCAAACTTCCCAGGGTAGACCGTCTGCTACTCAAAAGCCTACCTGCCAGAAAACAACTGGCTATGTACAGATTCATTAAGGTAGCGGCAGGTGGTCAGCATGCAGTGTTTTGGGTAAAATACCATACTCGGCAGTATCGGAATTTTTGGGCAAGTCTCTGGAGGACGTTAGCGTGGGCGGTATGCAGGATATGTGGACAGAAAGTAAAGAGAGGTCAGGGGGCTAATGTTGGAACCATGGCCATGTGTCAATACATGGAGTGTCACCATAAAGTGGCCTGGGAAAACTGTGGCACTAATGTAGTGGTACAGCCTGACACAGCAACCGCTGCATCACCCAGCGGCCCACCCGCATTTTCCAGCAGTCAGGGCTCCAAAACCTCAGCAGAAAGAAGTTTTCGTTCCTTCCCTTCGTCTATTGCTCCTCCTACTCCTCATGACATACATGTGCACTCATGCAACTGCACAGAAGCTGAATATGCACCTGGCCAAGTTGCTGGCACTACCGTCCCTCCCTTTCCATATCGTGGACTCTGAACCCTGCAGATGTATGTTGAGCAGAAGGTGGCCCAGTCCTTCAGCCTGTCTGGTACAGTTCATGCCAGCGGTCAAGGACAATATATGTCCTTTACAACCCTACTTGTAAATGTTTATGTGAAATTGAGCGTGAGACCTTAATCAGCCGTTAACATTCATTTATTTCTACATGCAGTTAAAATTTTATTTTTTGGGGAGCTTGTTTAATTTAATTCAACCAGCATATACTGTAGGTTATCAACACCAATACACAGACCAGCACACAAAAGTATCTGTGAGAAATAACGAATTTAGGCCTAAATCCATTTCACTTTATTTCTGTGTTCAGAAACACGTTTCCAATCAATCCTTTTTTTTCGTTGGGGTTGTTGATTATATTCAAACTAGCATCATATACAGAATCCCACAAAATTGACTACTCCCCTCACATTTCTGTAAATATTTTATTATATCTTTTCATGGGACAACACTGAAGATATGACACTTTGATACAATGTAAAGTAGTCTGTGTACTATAACAGTGTAAATTGGGTGTGCCCTCAAAATAACTCTACACAGAGCCTTTAATGCCCCTTAAAATATGCCAGGGTTAACCCAAGCTCAGCTGCTGTCTGACATTTTTTCTCTACGCTGCCAGAAAATCATTAATTTGTGCAAGAGCAAAATAAGATATGGGCGGGCAAACACAAATGTAGGCACCACATCTCTATTGAACCACATGAAGCAGTATCGCCCCATCCCGTGGTCAAACAGATGTGCCAACCAGCCACCACAACAAGAGTTCTTTCCTACTTCCAGTCCCCCTCGCAGCAGCAAGGCTGCATCCACAAGCAGTATGGTGTCTTTCACACTGTCATCCTGTCTTTACACTTCTCCTGCTTAGACTCCTCCTCCGCTCCATTGTCAGCCATCGATAACGGACTGTGTGGCCAGGAAACAACTCTATGCAACTCTAATCCGATGCTGCGCAAGCTTAATTATTATTATTATTATTTTATTATTATTTATTATTTAAGTGCCATTCATTCCATAGCGCTGTACATATGATAAGCGGTGCACATGCATAACAGACAATTGTACTAATCATAAACAAGATGAGTTACAAACTGGTACAGAAGGAGAGAGGGCCCTGCCCGTGAGGGCTTACAATCTACATGGTATGGGAGAAGGACACAGTAGGTGCGGGTTAAGTTGGTCATGGCGGTATAGAGGCAGCAGGGTCATTGGTTGTAGGCTTGTCTGAAGAGGTGGGTTTTCAGGTTTCTTTTGAAGGATTCCACTGTAGGTGAGAGTCTGATATGTTGGGGTAGCGAGTTCCAGAGTATGGGGGATGCACGGGAGAAATCTTGGAGTCGATTGTGGGAAGAGGCGATAAGAGGAGAGGAGAGAAGCAGGTCTTGTGAGGATCGGAGAGTGCGTGTGGAGATGTATCGGGAAAGTAGCTCAGAGATGTAGGGAGGGGACAGGTTATGGACGGCCTTGTATGCGTTTGTCAGCACTTTGAAGTGGATTCGTTGGGCAATGGGGAGCCAGTGAAGGGATTGGCAGAGGGAAGAGGCAGAGGAGTAATAAGGTGAGAGGTGGATTAGTCGGGCAGCAGAGTTGAGGATAGATTGGAGGGGTGCGAGGGTACTAGATGGAAGGCCACAGAGGAGAATGTTGCAGTAGTCTAGGCGGGAGATAATGAGGGCATGTACGAGCATTTTTGCAGATTCGAAGTTAAGGAAAGCACGGATGCAGGAGATGTTTTTGAGTTGGAGGCGGCAGGTGGTGGAAAGGGCTTGGATGTGCGGTCGGAAGGAAAGGGCAGAATCTAAGGTCACTCCAAGGCAGCGGGCTTTGTTGACTGGGGATAATGTGCAGCCATTGATCGTGATAGATAGGTCTGTTTGGGGGGGGTTGAACAAGATGGGGGAAAGATTATGAATTCTGTCTTATCCATGTTAAGTTTAAGAAAGCGAGAGGCGAAGAAGGATGATATAGAAGATAGACATTGTGGGATTCTTGATAGTAAGGTGGTGATGTCTGGATCAGAGAGGTAGATTTGTTTGTCATCACCATAGGAGTGATACTGAAAGCCATAGGACTCTATGAGCTGTTCTCATGTGGCCAAGTTGCTGCTGGTGTAGTTGCTGTTGTACCATTTGTGTTATGGAATTCTGTTATAGGGTTGTGTTATAACAAAATATAACAGAATTTTAGTACGGAATGCAAAAGCATTTACGAGACATTCCGTTTTGCTCTGTCCTATTACGTGTCTATGCCCACAAATAATGGTTCCATTTTGTTCCATTATACATGATGGAAAAATTGTTCTGTTAGGCTTCTTTCACACGAGCGTGGCGTGTGAGGGCCCGATAAGATGCGGGTGTGTTGTGTGAGAATAATCAGCATGTTTGGTACCCAGACCCAAACCCGGACTTCATCACAGAAGTTTGGGTTTGGGTTAGGTGTTGTGTAGATTTTATTATTTCCCCTTATAACATGGTTATAAGGGAAAATGATAGCATTCTTAATACAGAATGCAAAGTAAATTAGGGATGGAGGGGTTAAAAAAAAAAAGTTAACTTACCTGCTCCATAGCTGCCGGTCTCTGTTCTATCTTCAGGACCTGGCAAAAGACCTGTGGTGACATCACTGTGCTCATCAGATGGTCCAATCACATGGGACCATGTGATTGGACCATGTGATGTGATGTCACCACAGGTTCTTAGCTGGCAGCTCAACATTACAGAAGAAGACAGAGATCCGCAACTACGCAATCAAGTGGACTTGGTGAGTTAAATTATTTTTTTTAACCCCTCCATCCCTATTTTACTTTGCATTCTGTATTCAGAATGCTATTATTTTCCCTTATAACCATGTTATAAGGGAAAATAATACAGATTGGGTCCCCAGCCCAATCGTCACCTAGCAACCATGCGTGAAAATTGCACCGCATCCGCAATTGCTTGCGGATGCTTGCGATTTTCCCGCGGCCCCATTCACTTCTATGGTGCCTGCGTTGCGTGAAAAACGCACAATATAAGCATGCTGTGATTTTCACACAACGCACAAGTGATGTGTGAAAATCACAGCTCATGTGCACAGCCCCTTAGAAATGAATGGGTCCGGATTCAGTGCGGGTGCAATGCGTTCACCTCACGCATTGCACCCGCGCGGAATACTCACCGCGTGAAAGGGGCCTTAGGAGGATATTAATTGGAATAAAGAGTTAATCTTAAAACAAATCATTTAGCACAATAATGCAAAGACTTGATTTTTTTTATTTAATGTATTACCGGTACATTTTTCATATTATTTCATGAGTTAACACAAAAGAAAGACGTCAGAAGCTTCCAAAATTTTAAACAGTGAAACTGGAATAAATGCAATTCCTTCATAGTTTTATGGGTTTTATTTTTGTCACTTTTCTTTTGTTCTAATACTATTGGTGAATTTTTTCATATTAACTTTTTTATATTTGTCTACAGAGCTGTGTCGGGGCTCTTTTTTTTTAAGGGTGATTTGTAGTTTTTATTGATTTAGGAGTGTGTATTAATTTTTTAGGTTAAGAGATGAAAAAACAGCAGATTAGTCATTTTTATTTCTTTCCATTATGGCGTTCAATGTACATGATAAAAACTATATGTTTTAATAGTATGGGCATTTTGGGACTTGGCAAAGTTAATAATCTTTATTTTCTTATTGTTTATTTATTTTTATTTTCAATATAATGACAGGAGATTGATTTGAATTTATTTCTTTTTTTACTTTTATTAACTTTTTTTTTTTTTTACTGTTTTTAAGTTCCCCTAGTGGACTTTAACATGCAATCCTCAGATCACTTCTCCCATAGACCGCAATGAATTACCATAACAGTCTATGGGAGTTAATTTGTATTCCTATGGAGCCCTGTCACAACTTTCAAGTGCACTGAAAAAGTCACAACTTTGCAACATATTGCATTTTTACACCACTCTAGTTTTAGATAGATGGTGGAAAAGTGGCTTGTAAAACTGAGTAAAGCCAGCGTTATTACTGTAACTATGAATTTTTAAGTGAAGTGGCATAAAAAGGGGGAGAACATCTCAAGACAGAGGAAACTAAGCTAAAAAATCACCTGTGTAGACATAAAGTTAAATGATAGAATTCTACCTGCCAGTAGACACCACTAGAGGGAGCTTATAAGCCAACTGAATTTACAATATATATATATATATATATATATATATATATATTTTATGCTGTATTACAGACTTCTATTCTGATTGCCAGTCAGTGTTTCAAGGGATTTCTTCCAGATGGCCATGCATTAGCGAGTCATAGAAGTAACTAAAGTTAGTTATCAAGTATTTGGTGATAATATGTTTTAATCAGCAGTAGAGGAAAGAACATCTTGAATGATTACATTTTATTATGTAGAGTTTATGTAAGTTCTCATGCAGCAGACAAGATGCCAATCTATTGCTAATTAATTACATGTCTTAATAATGTCTTTATACCCCAGATGTTATTGTATGCATTTTCATTTTTGTCTATTGACTTTATCATATTCATCTCACAAGCGGGCATCTACATTTCTGCAAGGCAATAAGAAATCATCTTAATCGTTATAATGAATAAGAATGCTGACACTGTGATTACTCCCTAATGTCCTCTAATTACGAGCCCCATAAAACCTACTGCTTATACTAATTGCTGTCATGTGACATCATTGAGGACTGGCAGGTCAAAAGACTTTATCGACTTCAAAATCAAACATGGAATTCATTGGATCCTACATTTATCTATTAATGATATTTTACATCTGTTTGTTCTAAGGAGAAAAACATAGTGAATCTTCTCTTGAGCTCTCAGGTCATGTAATAAGCATTAACACTTCAATGTAAAAATTAGTGATGGACGAACATTGGCCGGGACGATTCGCGAATGCGAACGCGCGTTCGTGATCAAATATTCTCGAACTGCGCGTTCGTGGCGGACCCTATTGACTTTAGTGGCAGGCGAATCTGAAAAGCCTTCAGGTAATATTTGCAGTCACCAAATACTTACTAGAAGTGCACAAATAGTCCCACAACATGAACAGCGACATACCAAATGGGGATCAATGGCAAAAATTCACACAAAAAATATGTATTTTAATCAGGGGCCATTTTTATGCGTCTTAAAGGGAAACTTTCAAAAATGTGCCCCGCTGGAGCCTCGAAAATTTTTATTTTAGGCCACGGGAGTAGAGGCCCCAAAAATTAGGCATTCACCTGACAGAAAAGAACAAGTGATTATGTGGCTGGAGGTATATTAGACGGTCACTAGATAACAATTTTACTGTAGGTCACTACAGGCCAGAAAAATTAGGCAATGACCTGACAGAAAAGATCAAGTGATTATATGGCTGGAGGTACATTAGACGGTCACTGAATAACAATTTTACTGTAGGCCAGTGAAGTACAGGCTCCAAAAATTAGGCATTCACCTGACAGAACAAGTGATTATGTGGCTGGAGGTACTATAGGCGGTCACTAGATAACAATTTTACTGTAGGCCACTAGAGTAGAGGCCACAAAAATTAGGCATTCACCGGACAGAAAAGGCCTTTCATGCTGCTGTATATACATAAGACAAGGATTCATTCAACTTTGGGCAAGCCAAGAGTTCCGTGGAAAATTGTGCCAGCTCTGGCCACAGGTCAAGCCTGCACTCCCAGTAGTTCAGGGGTTCCTCGATTCTCAGAGCGTCCACATCGGCCGTTAACCTGATGTAGTCTGACATCTGTCAATCTAGGAGTTCCCTAAGGCTGGATTGGGAGGGCGGCTGTCGATGGGTTGGCTTCAACAATGATCTCATATCCGAATTAACCAACACATTTTCAAACCGCCCTTTCAAACCGCACCTGTTTCTCTTGGGGTGGAAATTCCTCTGCCATCGCCCGCAACAGCAGAATGCAGCCTCTCTCGCAGCAAGGCCTGGAAATGCTGCATTCTTCCAGCCCTCTGTGATGCTGGAAACATATCTGCCATTATGTGTTTATACCGGGAGTGTTAGTACATTGCCACCCAGTACAGGTCATTGCCCTTTATGCTTTTTATACGGGAGCCTCTTTATACACTAGAGCATGAAGGCCCCCATTTGCACTAAATTGTAAGTGGTGGAGCGCCCTGGCTCCTGCTCATCGCCCAGCCACGGACAACACCAGGGATCCCCGAAAAGTTTAAAGTCCCCTCAAAAGACTGCTCTTCTTGCTCCTC
This sequence comes from Bufo gargarizans, assembly GCF_014858855.1. NCBI lineage: Eukaryota > Metazoa > Chordata > Amphibia > Anura > Bufonidae > Bufo > Bufo gargarizans. The sequence continues at coordinate 305,809,471 of NC_058084.1, forward strand.
CTCTTCACCCAGCCACCATCCTCCTCTGACTCCTATTTAGACTCCTGCTGACTTGTTTCAGATGGAGTTTCCCCTCCCTCGGGACATTCTTCATCATTGCTACTTCCTCATCTTTCACCTCCTGCTCCTCAATTTCTTAATCAAATGACACAATGCAATGCATGCTCCAGAAAGAAGGTATAAGGTACTATGTCACTGATGGTGCCCTGGCTGAAGATGGCCGCAGAAGTCTGCATGGGTCGCGCATGAGCAGCCACTGGCGCGGTGAAAAGAAACCAATCTTCCCAGAACCTGTCCTGCTGCAGAGTCCGTACAGGTAGTAGTTAATGGCACGTTGCTGCTTGAGCAGCCTATCAAGCATATACAAGGTGGAGTTCCGGCACGTTGGGCTGTCACAAATCAGACGTCTGAAGGGCAGGTGGTGTCGCTGCTGAACGTCAGCAAGGTGAGCCATGGCCATGTAAGATCTATTAAAATGGCCAGAGATTTTCCTGGCCTGCCTCAAGATGTCCTGGACCACAGAGTATGTGGCAATGTGTGTCATTTTGCCCTGTTTCAGCGCTCTCAGCAGATCGGCACCGTTGTCGCACACCACTTTACCAACTGTCAAATTGAGCGGAGTTAGCCACTGATCGGCTTGTAACCGCAAGGCTGAAAGCAGTGCAGGACCGTTGTGGCTCTTGGCTTCCAGCATGGCAATGTCTCACCTGGCATGTCGAATAGGTTCTGGGGAGCTTGTGGGGTGCAGTGGAAGAGGCAGTAGCAGTGGAAATGGAGGAGCCAGCAGAGGAGGAGACGGAGGATGGAGTAGGAGGATGAGAAGAAAAGTCAGGCCTGCGTGAAATCCGTGGCGGTAACACCAAATCCACACGGGTGCCACAGGTTGCATGCTTGATGGCCGTCAGAAGATTCACCCAGTGGGCAATAAAGGTTATGTACCTGTAACGGGGTTCCGAAGGTGCACTCGGTCTCCCATTAGCCGCAGACCTGCTGCTTAGCTTCGGGAGCGAGGATCTGTGCTTGACCTCGTTCCCATGGCGGCTTTGCTAGCTGAGAGGTTCCCTGCTCCTAAGTCTGCCTTGAGCGCCGAGCTGATCACTCGGTGCTTGACTGGTTGGTCTGTCGGTCATGTGACACTGGCCACATCACATGACCATCACTCCCCACTATAAATACAGGCAGCCTGCTGGCCACAAGTTGCCTGTTAATTTAGGTTTCACCTGTGATGTTGCATTTCCTGGTGTACTTACCTCCTGCTGTTTCCTGACGATCCTCTGCCTGCTCCTTGTGTACTTGCTGCTCTCCTGGTATTCTGACCCCGGCCTCCTCCTGACGATCCTCTGCTTACTCCTTTGGTACTTCACGACTCTCCTGGTATTTATGACCCGGGCTTCTCCTGTTTATTCTCTGCTTGCTCCATTTGTACTTTGCAGCTTTCCTGGTATTGACTCGGTCCGTTCACGTTCTGTTGTTTGTCTGTCTGTCATCCCTGCACTTAGTTCAAGCTAGGGATTGCCGTCCAGTTGTCCCCTGTCATTAGGACTCGCGAGGCAAGTAGGCAGGCCCAGGGGAAAGGGTGAAGCGCAGTGGTCACTTCCCTTCCCCCCTGTGTGTGTGTGTGTACACGACCGTTACAATACCTTCCCTTAATCAATATTTGGTGAAAGCAGGTATATTGCACCCATAAATCAGTATTTTATGGAAGCAGGTATATAGAACCCCTTAATAAAAATTTGGTGGAAGCAGGTATATCACACCTCTTAATCAGTATTTTGTGAAAGCTGGTATATCAAACCCCTTAATCAATATTTGGTGGAAGCAGGTATATAAAACCCCTTAATCAGTATTTTGTGGAAGCAGGTATATAAAACCACTTAATCAGTATTTTGTGGAAGCAGGTATATTGCACCCCTCAATCAGTTTTTTGGGGGCAACAGGTGTATCACATCCGTTGCAAATAGTTGTTCCAATAGCGCTTGTCCCTCTATATATCTACGGTATTGCAGCAGAACCGCAAACAACTGCTGCACAATACAAATGCACTATAATACACTTTCTATGTTAGAATGTACAGTACAGACCAAAAGTTTGGACACACCTTCTCATTCAAAGAGTTTTCTTTATTTTCATCACTATGAAAATTGTAGATTCACACTGAAGGCATCAAAACTATGAATTAACACATGTGGAATTATATACAGGGAGTGCAGAATTATTAGGCAAGTTGTATTTTTGAGGATTAATTTTATTATTGAACAGCAACCATGTTCTCAATGAACCCAAAAAACTCATTAATATCAAAGCTGAATATTTTTGGAAGTAGTTTTTAGTTTTAGCTATTTTAGGGGGATATCTGTGTGTGCAGGTGACTATTACTGTACATAATTATTAGGCAACTTAACAAAAAACAAATATATACCCATTTCAATTATTTATTTTTACCAGTGAAACCAATATAACATCTCAACATTCACAAATATACATTTCTGACATTCAAAAACAAAACAAAATCAAATCAGTGACCAATATAGCCACTTTTCTTTGCAAGGACACTCAAAAGCCTGCCATCCATGGATTCTGTCAGTGTTTTGATCTGTTCACCATGAACATTGCATGCAGCAGCAACCACAGCCTCCCAGACACTGTTCAGAGAGGTGTACTGTTTTCCCTCCTTGTAAATCTCACATTTGATGATGGACCACAGGTTCTCAATGGGGTTCAGATCAGGTGAACAAGGAGGCCATGTCATTAGATTTTCTTCTTTTATACCCTTTCTTGCCAGCCACGTTGTGGAGTACTTGGACGCGTGTGATGGAGCATTGTCCTGCATGAAAATCATGTTTTTCTTACCTTGCAGACTTCTTCCTGTACCACTGCTTGAAGAAGGTGTCTTCCAGAAACTGGCAGTAGGACTGGGAGTTGAGCTTGATTCCATCCTCAACCCAAAAAGGCCCCACAAGCTTATCTTTGATGATACCAGCCCAAACCAGTACTCCACCTCCACCTTGCTGGCTTCTGAGTCGGACTGGAGCTCTCTGCCCTTTACCAATCCAGCCATCTGGCCCATCAAGACTCACTCTCATTTCATCAGTCCATAAAACCTTAGAAAAATCAGTCTTGAGATATTTCTTGGCCCAGTCTTGACGTTTCAGCTTGTGTGTCTTGTTCAGTGGTGGTCGTCTTTCAGCCTTTCTTACCTTGGCCATGTCTCTGAGTATTGCACACCTTGTGCTTTTGGGCACTCCAGTATTTCTCTGAAATATGGCCAAACTGGTGGCAAGTGGCATCTTGGCAGCTGCACGCTTGACTTTTCTCAGTTCATGGGCAGTTATTTTGCGCCTTGGTTTTTCCACACGCTTCTTGCGACCCTGTTGACTATTTTGAATGAAACGCTTGATTGTTTGATGATCACGCTTCAGAAGCTTTGCAATTTTAAGAGTGCTGCATCCCTCTGCAAGATATCTCATTATTTTTGCCTTTTCTGAGCCTGTCAAGTCCTTCTTTTGACCCATTTTGCCAAAGGAAAGGAAGTTGCCTAATAATTATGCACACCTGATATAGGGTGTTGATGTCATTAGACCACACCCCTTCTCATTACAGAGATGCACATCACCTAATATGCTTAATTGGTAGTAGGCTTTCGAGCCTATACAGCTTGGAGTAAGACAACATGCATAAAGAGGATGATGTGGTCAAAATACTCATTTGCCTAATAATTCTGCACGTAGTGTACATAACAAAAAAGTGTGAAACAACTGAAAATATGTCATATTCTAGGTTCTTCAAAGTAGCTACCTTTTGCTTTGATTACTGTTTTGCACAATCTTTTCATTCTCTTGATGAGCTTCAAGAGGTAGTCACCTGAAATGGTCTTTCAACAGTCTTGAAGGAGATCCCAGAGATGCTTAGCACTTGTTGGCCCTTTTGCCTTCACTCTGCGGTCCAGCTCACCCCAAACCATCTCGATTGGGTTCAGGTCCGGTGACTGTGGAGGCTAGGTCATCTGGCGCAGCACCCCATCACTCTCCTTAATGGTCAAATAGCCCTTACACAGCCTGGAGGTGTGTTTGGGGTCATTGTCCTGTTGAAAAATAAATGATGGTCCAACTAAACGCAAACAGGATGGAATAGCATGCCGCTGCAAGATGCTGTGGTAGCCATGCTGGTTCAGTATGCCTTCAATTTTGAATAAATCCCCAACAGTGTCACCAGCAAAGCACCCCCACACCATCACACCTCCTCCTCCATGCTTCACGATGGGAACCAGGCACGTAAAGTCCATCCGTTCACCTTTTCTGCGTCGCACAAAGACACGGTGGTTGGAACCAAAGATCTAATTTTGGACTCATCAGACCAAAGCACAGATTTCCACTGGTCTAATGTCCATTCCTTGTGTTCTTTAGCCCAAACGAGTCTCTTCTGCTTGTTGCCTGTCCTTAGCAGTGGATTTCTAGCAGATATTCTAGCATGAAGACCTGATTCACACAGTCTCCTTTCAACAGTTGTTCTAGAGATGTGTCTGCTGCTAGAACTCTGTGTGGCATTGACCTGGTCTCTAATCTGAGCTGCTGTTAACCTGCGATTTCTGAGGCTAGTGACTCGGATGAACTTATCCTCCGCAGCAGAGGTGACTCTTGGTCTTCCTTTCCTGGGGCGGTCCGCATGTGATCCAGTTTCTTTGTAGCGCTTGATGGTTTTTGTGACTGCACTTGGGGACACTTTCAAAGTTTTCCCAATTTTTCGGACTGACTGACCTTCATTTCTTAAAGTAATGATGGCCACTCGTTTTTCTTTACTTAGCTGCTTTTTTTCTTGCCATAATAGAAAATTCTAACAGTCTATTCAGTAGGACTATCAGCTAAGTATCCACCTGACTTCTCTGGGGTCCCAACCCCATTTATAAGGCAAGAAATCCCACTTAATAAACCTGACAGGGCACACCTGTGAAGTGAAAACCATTTCAGGTGACTACCTCTTGAAGCTCATCAAGAGAATGCCAAGAGTGTTCAAAGCAGTAATCAAAGCAAAAGGTGGCTACTTTGAAGAACCTAGAATATAACATATTTTCAGTTGTTTCACACTTTTTTTTGTTATGTATATAATTCCACATGTGTTAATTCATAGTTTTGATGCCTTCAGTGTGAATCTACAACTTTCATAGTCATGAAAATAAAGAAAATTCTTTGAATGAGAAGGTGTGTCCAAACTTTTGGTCTGTACTGTATATTACAAGTATATCACACCCCTCAGGATATATATATATGGGCCTATTATCTGGAGTTTGGTGTCCCTAACAGTATGTCCCTGCTCCACAAAGCAACCTCTCCCTACACTGGCAAAACATAGAATGTAAAATGGCTGCCAGAGCGGGTTCTGTTATAGGGTGGGGATGTGTCCATGTGCTGAAACATCTCAATTGGCTGTCCTGTCCCACCTGATGTGTGTGTCATGGGTAAAAGTTAGGCACAATGAAAAAGAAAATGGCGCCGGCGGACATCACAATATGTTCACATGTTTGACGAATCACGAACGCGCAAGGTTCACCGCGAAATGACCGCCGGGCGAACTGCAAGGCCATTTCTAGTAAAGATTTATTGTGATATTTTAGAGCACTGTAATTTCAGTTTATGTCTTACTTTTTTTTATGGAGCTATGGACTGTTACTTTTCTAAGCTAGACATAGACAAGCTCCAAGGGATCTTTTCATCCATAAGGTTAATGCACCTTGTTTTGCCTGGTTCTTTCTTCAGTCTGTCAAGAAGGCGCACATACTTTGTTAGTCCACTGCATTGTCTTACTTGATGATATATAACATGCTGTTTTTTAGCCTTGGGTTTTCCAAGCAGAGATGAAATTTATAAAATCATGACACTAGCTCTGTCTATTCTAGTTAGTATATGTTGTATATGTAGAAACTATACAAAACCCCAAAAGCTTTTAGAGATTAAATAAATTGTTTATAACATTTTAAAAGTATTTTCTATTACTTTAAAATAAAGAAAGTAAATAAGTCAACTTTTCCTTTCAAAAGTTAAAGGCCTTGTCCAGGATATTACAAGCGATGCTCTATGCTCAGGATAAGCCACCACTCTCTGATTGGCAGGGGTCTGACTCTGATTCTATATGAGGAAAGTATTTTAAATGATATACTCAGGAATGGATGCAGGATTGTATCTTAGGAGACCGAGCACGCTAGGAAATAAGTTGTCCTCAGTTTTTTCCCGCACCCACACCCCTAGGTCTGATACCTGGATAAAATATCAAGGTTTTACCAGATGTGGGACGCATCCCTGTAAGACATGTCATTTTGCTCAACCAACTAAGGTTTTTGATAATGCTACGCACACAGAAAGTTTTTCTGTTAAAAGTTATATTAACTGTAATACGGAGGGGGTGGTTTATGTAATCAAATGCATCACTTGTGATATTATGTATGTAGGTAGTACGAGCAGGAAATTTAAAGCTAGAATTTGTGAGCTTTTGAATTATATTTCCAACCTCCATGCTACGGGTGTTTCTAATGCGGCTAATCATTTTATTAATAAGCACAATAGCAGGACGGATAGTTTCCGTACCTATGCTTTTGAAAGAGTGTCCATGCCACCTAGAGGTGCTGATTGCAATCATAAAATCCTCCTACATGAAGCATATTGGATCCTGAAACTAAACACCAGGGTTCCTATGGGACTTAATTAAAAAAACGAACTTATGTATTTATATCAACATTAGGTCAATAAGTCAATATATGTAATAATAGTGACATGAGTTGAGGCAGGTGTAGTATTTCCTCCATATTATTATTATTTTTTTGGATCCACAAATTCATCATGTATAAGTGAAGGATCACAAAGTAAAGCTATTTTGACCACTTGGACTAGCTACAATTATCCTATAACTCATTATTATTAATTTTAAGATGTTTTAACTATTTTTGTATAATGGTGTAGGGTGTCTGTTCATACCATGTGGTTTTTGGATCCGGTATGCTTGACCAGGGGAGGCGCTGTTCCTTATGTGCCAGCACTTCCTCTCTATGTGATATTTTAATGGATTCTGCTGCATGCATGCTTTGTTGAAATGTATTTTAGTATTCAACATTTAATTGTGGGTGAAGCTTGGTGAATTTGAACATGACAAGTCAAGTGGTCTATGGTGTGCAGTCCAGCCTGGGGGGTGTTATCTCTGCCCTCCAATTTTTTCACCCTCCCCTTTCTGTCCCAATTGGGGGTGGTGACTATATATCACCCTAGTAGCCGGACAACACATCAAGTTATGAGTAAGAACTGCTAAGTTCGAAACATGCTAACCGGGTGGTGGAGGGAGTTGATGTCTGTATAGCTGTATTTTAACCGAAGACAAATAAAGATAACGGCAACATATACAACCCTGGATGCTGGAACTTATTTTCTGTGTTTGCACCAAGGACTTGTCCGATCTGTTCCGCACAGTGGGATCGTATGCTGAGCTGGAATGAAATCTGTTTACTGACTTTGTTACTTCAATATTCCTCACCGAAAGTTGTCTTATTACGGTTTACAGTTGTATGTTATAATACAAACGGACTCCTCCCTCCCTGCTTGCTATGCCTTTTGCTTTGGTTCCGGACTGTGGGTCCAAAGTGGACCGCGTGTTATCTATACAAGATCCTCATACTTTGGCTTGTTTAGAGATGAAGTCCAAGATGCAGGAATTGGAGAAACTGGCAATTTAGGGAACTAAACTGTGGTGGGATTATGATGCATAGAGCTCTGCACACAGCACTGGACATAGCTCTGTCTATAGCACTGAAACTACACAGTTCTGTCCACAGCACTTGAACTACACAGCTCCAGTGATCAAAAATTCATACACATGCCAAAATTGTATCATAAAAAAAACTACAGATTGCCCCTCAAAAAAATGAGTCCTCACATAGCTCGGAAGATGTAACAGAACATTTTTTTTCCCATGTTTTTATACAGATAGATTTTGTTGAATAACTCAGTAGCTATAATGCATTTTTTTATTACATGCAATTGTAAAAGTATTCAAATCCAGGTCCTGTTTTGAAAATGGTAGAATATATATTTTTTGGGGTATAACCCCTTGAACCTGATTTTTACATAATTATTGTGAAAACTGTATTGAACATTAAAAGCAGAAAATTAAATCAACTACAGTGCCATGAAAACTTCTTCATACCCCTTGAACTTTTACAATTTATTTTCAGGTTATACTCACAAATGTAAATGTCTTTTATTAGGATTTTATGTGATAGACCAACACAAAGTAGCACATATATGTGAATTGCAAAATAATTTATTTAATAAATAAAAATCTGAAAAGAGTGGCATACATTTGTATTCAGCTTCCTGTACTCTGATGTCTCTAAAATCGAATGTGACCAATTATATTCAGAAGTCGCCTAATTAGTAAATAGAGATTACCTGTGTTTAATTTATTCTCAGTATAGCTACAGCTGTTCTGTGAAGGCCTTAGAGATTTGTTAGAAAACATTAGTAATCAAACAGCTTCATGAAAACCAAGGAACACACCAGACAGGTCAGGGATAAAGTTGTTGAGAAGTGTAAAGTAGGGTTAGGTTATAATAAAATATCCCAAGCTCTGAACATCTCACAGAGCACTGTTCAATGCATCATTCGAAAATGGAAGGAGTGTGGCACAACTACAAATCTACCAAGACATGGCCGTCCACTGAAACTGACAGCCCAGGCAAAGAGAACACTAAATAGAGAAGCAGCCAAGGGGCTAGTGGTCACTTTGGAGGAGCCACAGAGATCCACAGCTCAGGTGGGAGGATCTGTACACAGAACAACTATTAGTCATGTACTCCACAAATCTTGCCTTTATGGAAGAGTGGCAAGAAAAAAGCCATTTTTGAAAACAAGCTACAAGAAGTCCCGTTTGCTACAAGCTATGTAGGGGACACAGGAAACTCATGAAAGAAAGTGTTCTGGTCAGATCAAACTAAAGATGAACTGAATGCATGAATGCAAAACACTATGTGTGGCAGAAAACTAACACTGCACATCACCCTGAACACACCATCCCCACCATGGAATATAATGGTGGCAGCATCATGCTGTGGGATGCTTTTCTAGAAGAAATCCTTGTGGAAAACCAGTTAGAGACTGCAAAAGACCTTTTCACCTTCCAGAACAATGACCCTGAGCATTCTGCGAGAGCTACAATGAAATGGTTTAGATCAAAGTATATTCATGTTAGAATGGTCCAGTCAAAGTCCATACCTAAATCCCATTAAAAATTTGTAGCAAGACTTTGCCACAACATTGCTGTTTATAGACATCCTCCATCCAATCTGACTGAGCATGAAATATTTTGCAAAGAAGAATGGACAAAAATTTCAGCCTCTGGAGACATTCCCTAAAAGATGTGCAGCTGTAATTAAAGAGAAAGGTGGTTCTACAAAAGTATTTCCTTAGAAGGGCTGAATACAAATGCACACCACACTTTCCAGATTTTTACTTATAAAATGTTTTAAAACCATGTATCATTTTCTTTTCACATTGCACATACTTGCTACTGTCACATAAAATACCCCAAAAATACACTGTATGAGTGTAACAAGAACAAATGTTGAAACATTCAAGGGGTATATATACTTATTCAAGACACTGTATTTAAAGGGAACCTGTCACCGGGATTTTGTGTATAGAGCCGAGGACATGGGTTGCTAGATGGCCGCTAGCACATCCACAATTCCCAGTCCCCATAGCTCTGTGTGCTTTTATTGTGGAAAAAAAACACGCTTTGATACATATGCAAATTAACCTGAGATGAGTCCTGTACGTGAAAGTCGGGGACAGGACTCATCTCAGGTTAATTTACATATGTATCAAATCGTGTTTTTTTACACAATAAAAGCACACAGAGCTATGGGACTGGTTATTGCAGATGTGCTAGCGGCCATCTAGCAACCTATGTCCTCAGCTCTATACACAAAATCCCGGTGACAGGTTCCCTTTAACTCTTATGTTCAGTTTGATTTGCTCCTAACTACTGTAAAAAAAATATTTAGCAGTTAATTTCCCTGTTAAACAACATCAATTTACCTTTTTCATCTAAGGCACAAATGAGAAGACAAACCAGAATTCTTACTTTTAAATTAACAGAAAAAATTATCTTTCTCTAAAACAGACGTCTTATGAGCTCAGAGTACATGCATTGACTGGTGTAGGGTTAAATTAAACAAATGCTGCATACTTTGCTTAAGGGGATTGATAAAAGCAGCAGTAACTGGTATGTGATATTTGAAGCAGAAACGAAATTCCCTATGGGCATCAGCTTGCGGTAGTTGCTATATCTTAAAAAGATTAAAGAACCAGAGGAATATTCCAAATATATAAAACTTCTTGCAGCACTGGTGATATACAGCTCGACAAGATACCTAAAAAGTCAAAACAATAATGCAAACATTGTTAGAACAGTCAGAACAGACACATCATTGTAAGAACAATGCGTGTCATGGACACTACCACCTGTTAGTTTTCTATAGTCATACTGTATACAGTATATTTGTGGTCTCCAACTGGTGCCTGTCCCCATGTTGCTAAACCACAACCCTCAGCATGACTGTCAGAGCTGGAAGTTGTAGTTTCTCAACAGCTAGAGAGTAGCACGTTGAAGATCACTGCCATTTACTACTCAGGACAAACTAATTCCAGGAACTATAGTACATTTACTTTGAAACATAAAGGGAGATTTATCAATCTATTTATACCACAATAGTGGTGTTAAAAAGTCATAAATTATGGAGCATGCCATATTTCCACCATCATTTGTGACTTTTTAAACTTTTTTACCACTTTTCTGAAGTGGTAAGAAAGGGGGTGGAGTTTAATGGGAGGGTGGGGACTATCACAGCTCACAGGACTAACTGGCATAAGTTATAACTGAAGTCTACACCAGACCCTAACTGGAGTAGATTTGAGTTTCTGGTGCACCTTTTATATTAAACTTTCATCAGTTGGGTCACTGACTTTGAACACAGCAGTAAATTTAAGGAAATTGTATTACATATGCAAGTTTTGTGATTCTTGTAAATGTCTTGTAGTCATTTTTGTCATGTTTAATGCAAATAAAAAATATAATATTTAGAAAAGACCAAAACCTAAAAATGCTATAAAGTTCTCACAGATCAATATATCTAAATTTGTAGATTCCTTATGCATTAAAGGAGTTTTCAATGATTTAACTATTGACATCAATATCTGATCGGTTGGGACTGACACCCAGCACCTCCACTGTTCTGCAGTAGCTTCATCAAAGGGAGTAGGTGACAGAACTACAATGCTCCATTCATTGTGTAGTGGAGTGAATGATAGCAATGGTGCAGTAATCGGCTCCATTCACTACACAATGGATGGAGCTGTGTAGTTTCAGCACCAACTACTGTTGCCAGAGCAACCTCAAAACAGCTGATTGGTGGACTGCAGGTGTCGTGCCCCAGAAGATCGGATATTGATGGTCTGCTCTAACGATAGACAATAAATAGTAAAATCCTGTACAACCCCTTCATGAGCCTGGATTACCTGGTCTTTAGTAGGCTTGAGTAAATCGAGCTTCGGATCATAGATCTGAAGTTGATTCATTCAAAAACTAAATTTTTAATGCTGTTTCTGTGCAGCATTAAAATGTATTGGCTCCGTGGAGCCAAAGTTCATATTGACCGAAGTCACGTGAGACTTTGGTGAATTACTACGGTATTTCTTTCTGCATCTTTAAAATCGTCTTAAAATAGGAATTCGAAGTGGGCTTTGGTAATGGCGGGTACATTGGTACCAAATCCCACTTTGGATTCCTATTTTAGAATGTTTTTAAAGACACAGATAGGAATACCATAGTAATTCACCGAAGTCTCGCTTGACATCGGTCAATACGAAGTTTGACTCCACAGAGCCAAAACATTTTATGGACACAGCATTAAAAGTGAAGTCTTTGAACGAATTGACTTGGGATCCATGATCCAAGGCTCGAATCGCTCAAGCCTAGTCTTTACGATCATCCCAGTGAGCTAATTCTTCATGCCTATGAATCTGACCTACCTTAGCTATCCTTAATTTTTGTAGTTATTAATATTTAAAGGGGTTATCTCATCTCAGACATTCATGGCTTATCCTTAATTTGGGGAGTTAATAATATTTAAAGGGGTTGTCTCATATCAGACATTGATGGCTTATCGGTAGGATATAGGGGGGTCAGACCAGCTCGTCTGCCCATAGGCTGATTTTAATTAGTGTAAGTATATAGCTTGACCTGCTCCTCCTCACTCACCGGAAGCCATCTGGCACCAGGAGAGAGATAGTTTGTGGACTCTCATTGCAGTCTTTGGTGGCCATTTGGCACCAGGAGTGGTGTGGAGTTGGCCCGGCATGCATGTTGGTACCTGCATTCCTTGGATATAATGGAGGCCATTTTGGCACCAAAAATGACAGAAATTAAAGCAGGCCCAGCATGCATTTGGAACCTACACTCCCTGAATTGTATGGTAGCTGTCATGGCACATAACAGGTAGAATTTAGTGTTAGGAACCCATCTAACAGAGATCGCCTTGACGTGCGGCAGACGGGCTCAAATAATTTTGTACAAAATGATTTTCCAAGCATCTCTAACTTATTAGTATAGCACTTGCAATTATGATGCAATGTTGTACTTTATTTGGTTTGCAGAGAGCTGTTCCATTGCATGTTTTGTTTTACATTATCGGTAAGATATGCCATCAATGTCATATCGGTCTGGGTACCACATCTGGGGCCCACACTTATCTCTAGAATGGGCTCTCCAAAGTGCAGAATAGGTCACCACACATGCACTGCTACCCTCCATACTACTCTATGAGAATTCGAAAGATAGCCAAGCAATACTGTCCCTCACTTTTTGGGCACTCTTCTGGAGATAAAAGCAGTTTCCACACGTGGGACCCGACCTGCACCTATCTGACTTTGATGGAATATCCTATAAATATGTCATCAAAGTCTGAGATGGGTCAACCCCTTTAAAAAGTAACTTCAATTTGTCAAAACTTTTGCAATGTCAAAGGTTTTAATTCGTGTGAGTACAAGAGCTGAGACTCCCAACGATGGTTTGTAAGATAAGTAAGGAGAGCTAAGGTAAATTGTGCTTCTCATCACTGCTGAATCTAGAAATGGAAATGGCCTCAACAGAAAGTCTACTAAGCTGTCTTCATTTCCTTATTCTTCAGCAATGAGGAGACCCAGAACTCAGCTTACTCCTTACTCCACATTTTAGCAATCATTGGGGGTCTCAGCACTTGGACCCCCACCGGCTAAACTCCTTTGATATCTCGCCATGACATTTCAAAAGTTTTGCTAAAGTGTACCGTATTTTTCGCCCTATAAGACGCACCGGCCCATAAGACGCACCTAGGTTTTTAAGGAGGAAAAAATAAAATAAAAAAATTTGAACCAAAAGGTGTGCCTAATGGTGTTATGTGGGATCTGGGGATGGCACTGTTATGGGGGGGTCGGTGGATGGCATTGTTATGGGGGTCTGTGGATGGCACGGTTATGGGGATCTGTGGATGGTACTGTTATAGGGGTCTGTGGATGGCACTGTTATGGGGGGTCCGTGGATGGCACGGTTATGGGGATCTGTGGATGGCACGGTTATGGGGATCTGTGGATGGCACGGTTATGGGGATCTGTGGATGGCACTGTTATGGGGATCTGTGGATGGCACTGTTATGGGGATCTGTGGATGGCACTGTTATGGGGATCTGTGGATGGCACGGTTATGGGGATCTGTGGATGGCACGGTTATGGGGATCTGTGGATGGCACGGTTATGGGGATCTGTGGATGGCACGGTTATGGGGGGCACTGTGGATGGCACGGTTATGGGGGGCACTGTGGATGGCACGGTTATGGGGGGCACTGTGGATGGCACGGTTATGGGGGGCACTGTGGATGGCACGGTTATGGGGGGCACTGTGGATGGCACGGTTATGTGGGGCACTGTGGATGGCACGGTTATGGGGGGCACTGTGGATGGCACTGTTATGGGGGGCACTGTGGATGGCACAGTTATGGGGGGCACTGTGGATGGCACAGTTATGGGGGGCACTGTGGATGGCACAGTTATGGGGGGCACTGTGGATGGCACAGTTATGGGGGGCACTGTGGATGGCACAGTTATGGGGGGCACTGTGGATGGCACTGTTATTGGGGACTGTGGATGGCACTGTTATGGGGGATCTGTTGATGACACATAAATAGCATTTTACGCTATGTGTCCACAGACCCCCATAACAGTGCCATCCATAGAATGACCCCCAATAGGGATGAGGGGCCGGCATCCAGCTCTGTAATTACAGCGGGCCCGGTGCAGTCACTGTATTCTGCTACACCGGGCCCGCTCACTGTAGGAATCCTAACTGCAGGCAATGCTAACAGTCTTTTATCCAGCCTGTACTTACGATACTAACTTTCCGGCAGGCAGCGGGCAGGAGGCTGAACTGGTGGGCGGGCGCTGAAAACGTAACTCACTATGTCACGCGCCGGCTCTCCCTTCTTCATTCATAAAGTGGGCGGAGCCGGCGCGTGACATAGTGAGTTACGTTGTAAGCGCCCGCCCACCAGTTCAGCCTCCTGCCCGCTGCCTGCCGGAAAGTTAGTATCGTAAGTACAGGCTGGATAAAAGACTGTTAGCATTGCCTGCAGTTAGGATTCCTACAGTGAGCGGGCCCGGTGTACAGTGACTGCACCGGGCCCGCTGTAGTTACAGACCTGGATGCCGGCCCCTCCTCCCTCATCCATGCCCACTAATACACCCGCCACCGCGCTGCGCAGCATGCGGTCGGCGGTATACAAAGTCAAGTATTCGCCACATAAGACGCACTTTTTTGGGGAAAAAGTGCGTCTTATAGGGCGAAAAATACGGTAATTATTAATGATTAGTGTTGAGCGCGAATATTTGTAGTGCAAATTTTTATCGCGAATATTGGCACTATATGTTCTATATCTTCGTAATTGTAAATATTCTAGATTTTTTTTCATCAGTACGCATGCTCCCTCACTGCTTCTTGCTTGCTTGTGGGCCAATGAGAAGGCTGCAATATCTTTGACATTAGGAGTAGTGTTGATCGCAAATTTTCGTATCACAAATTTTTTATCTCAAATTTTCAGATTGCAGATTTTCGCAAATCAAGAAAATAATTACTGGAAATCACAAATTCTCAAATTCGCTAATATATGATGAATATTGACGAAATATCGCGAATTTGAATATTGCCCCTGCCGTTCATCACTGTTAATGATTATTACTTACAGCTAAATTGTTACCCAATATAAGAAATAAACTTAGATTTTATATTACTGTATTTTGCTACAATATTTTAGCACTTCTTTATTGTATATTAAGTTATGTTTAGTTACATTTGATTTGCTAAAATACTCAAGAATCCCACAAGAAATGTTAAAATAGATTAGGCATTTTTAAATTTAGTTGTCTCACCCCTTTATGAAAGGTCTTTAATGCATTTATTGGCTTACATTGAAGTTAAAGCATGAAACCTACCATATCCAGAACAAGGAAATATATTAGCCCCCGTGTCCTAAAACTGTTGTTGCCAACATGATCCTTTTCGTAGTGTATCCAATCTATTTCTACGCTACTTTGTAAGCAGTCAACATTGGTGTTGTCTTTAAGTTCCATGCATGTTTTGTGCTTTGAAAAGCGAGAAAGAACAGATTGCCGCGGTATAATGTGTTCTGGCAATTACTGGCCAGCTCCTACGGTGAAGGAAGCCACTGCTTGCTGATGCATAAAACCACCCAGCTATCCAGGGCCCAAACAAAAGGAGATCTTCTTTTCTGTGTGTGAACTGAAGCATGCATTGACATATTGGCTGGGGTGCCAGGCCATTGCAATTCTAGTGGAGGACAAAAAGAGATATAGAAACTGAAAGACGTAAAATGGAATCTGACAAGTGATGTGGATGAGCTGTTTTGACTACCTGGTCACATAATTCATCACAACATATTTGGTCTGGTGGGGGTTTTTGAGAGCTTTTCACATATAAGAAATGATTCACTCTTGTAAGACATTTTCAGTAATGTGAAACTATTTCTTTGAAAAGTCTGAAAACGACAGAGCCTCTGTATCAGGAGAATTATTGAAAGTGTACTGAACTGTATAAAAGGAAAAAACAAGAAATAAATAGCTGCGCTTGAGTGACAACTACTGTAACACTTGTGCCAGTTCATCTTTTGTGACCACTGGCATGTAAGGTACAATTTATGGGCAAATACATAATTGAATGCCTGGAAAATTTTTTTTTTTTTTTTTCTGGCCATTTATTCAGAAATGTTTTAATGTACTAGAAGCAGAGTCACGGTGAAAAGGCCGAAATAGAACAATACAAAAAATAAACAGGGCATCACTGGCATAGCGGTACGGGCAGGGGCACGATGGCATATCACGCTAATTGCACAATTAAGTTATTGCTCTAGACAGAGCTGCTACATTATACAAATTAACTCTTCATTATTATAATGTGTGCAAAGACTATTCAGTATGGCAAAATGATACATGGAGGCGCGTGACATGATGGAATTATGTAGTATTGGCTTTGTACCAGGGCCCTGGGGCTTAAAGGGAGTCTGTCACCAACTTTAGTCATCTAAAACTGCTGTCACCGCACTGTAGGGCACATATACAGATAAGAAATGGTGCATTACTTAGTTTTTTTCTTTCACTGTAATGTACAAAAATGCTAACTTTGAATGAATATACAAACGGGCTTTGCAAGTGCCAAGGGGTGGTCTCTATCCCAGGAAGTTCTCAGGCCCCCCTGCGCTTCTAGTTGACAACTTATCCCCTGTTTGACGGTGAGCCAGAAAAGTAATCTGCTGACGTTACTCTCCTCTGCTCTTCAAATCCCATGCCTGCACACATCACTGTCAGACCCGGGCATACGCCATACGATAAACACTGTGGGCAGTGGCATTGATGAATAGACAGACTGCACATGCGTAGCTTACTGGTGTGAAATTGGGAAGTAAGGGTGCATGCGCAGTCTGTTCATCATTGCTGCTGCCCACAGTGGGTATAGTCTGGCGCATGTCCAGGCCCAGCGGTGATGTGTGCTGGATTTGAAGAGCAGAGGACAGTGATGTCAGGAGAACACTTGGCTGGCTTACTGCTAAACAGGGGAGGAATTATCGACGAGTAATGCTGGGGGGGGTCTGGGCACTTGCATTGAAGGACACTGCCCCTCATTTGCCTATGCCTTCAAAGTTCATTTTTGGAGCATTACAGCCACCGAAAAGTCATAGAAAGATACCATTTGTTATCTGTATGTGTGTCCCACAGTGCGGTGTGAGCAGTTTAAAATGACTAAAGTTGGTGATAGATTCCCTTTAAAGGGATTTTACTGATCTAAAAAAGTCTATAGGTAGTGGCATACACACAATCCATGGGGCCCTGGTGCAAAACTGATCCATGGAGCCCCTCACCGTCACCAGAAATCCCCACGAACCAGCCGCCGCCTCCCCCAACCTGCCTCCACCCCCCACTACCTCCCCTATCATTCATCCAACATGCCTACTAACAGTAACGCTTTGTGCGGGACAGGCCGATTTTGGATGGCAATCATGCTGTACTGCCATCTATGGAGGACACTTATGGGGATATCTGTGGATGACACATATATAGCATCTTATGCTATATATGTGTCATCCATAGATCCCCCCACAACAGTGTCACCCACAGATATCCCCATAACAGTTCCATCCACAGATCCCCCATAAGTGCCTTCTAGTACTGTACCAGTGGGGAGGGAGGAGGCGGGGACACTGGCGGCGGGGCCGGTGCAGTGACTCTACTTTAATACACTGGCCCTGCACACAGCTGTAAAGTATATTCATGTAAAGCTTAATCTTTGCAAAAGTAGCCCAAACCCTGCTGTACTTACTAACTAGGGTGGCATGCAGACTCGCCACCGGAACGGCAGCTTGAGCTTAGCATCTCTCCCTCCGTCATGCGCCTCCTGCCCCGCCTGCCTGCTTTATTCATAAAGTGGGAGGAGCCGGAAGACTGGGCAGGAGGCGCATGACGGAGGGAGAGATGTTAAGCTCAAGCTGCTGGCGCGGCGACGAGTCTGCATGCCACCCTAGTTAGTAACTACAGCAGGGTTTGGGCTACTTTTACAAAGATTAAGCGTTACATGAATAAGGTATACCACTACTGCAGGCAGTGTTCCCTCTAAGCCTTGGCAGCTGCTTAGTGGGATTGGGTTAGAAATGGGCAATGCTTAGTCAAAGGTGTTTCTACATGGAATAACGTAACACGCTGCAGATTTAACAACAGTTTAACAGGATAGGGGATAACTATTAGATTGGTGGGAGTCCTTCCACTGGGACCCCCGCTGATCACAAGAACAGGGGTCCCATATACTAGTTATATACTATAACTTCTAACAACCGGAATACCCCTTTAAAATCCAAAGGACATCTCTAGCTATGTGCTGATTCCATTGCGCTTTTTTTCCGCCGCCCCCAGACGAGATTCTCCTGTATACGCTGAAGACTGTCCACATGCAATATTGTTTCCCAGAAAATCCACAGGACGACTGCCACAGGTGGACGTACCCTAAAACGTACAATCTTTGTACCTTCAAATGGTGATGGCGATGACACGATGGCGCTAACAGACGTGTGCACCATAATAAAAGCAATATCTGTCACGTGGCAGCTCACATCGCCTCACATTTACAACTACATATGAAAAACATGGAAATAATATGGCGCAGTCTTCACCCGGCAACAGTGCCCCAAAGTGCAAAATAAAAAAGTTTTGCACACTAGGGCACCGTAAGTAGGTGCCACGCCTGCCACACACAGAAGGGCAATGAATGAGGGGACCCAATTTAGAAAGTAGCACACATAACTCACTGGGAGTTGTAGAACTGGCAGCTGTCTAATGTGAAGGGGCTTCTTACTAAATGCCAGGGTAACTGGGCGACATGAGCATGATGCCTGTCACAACTCCCCAGGTGCACAAAGGCCTTTGCCCCAAATACTGCGCACCCCACCCCGCCAGGCTGGCGCCATGTACCCCCACACTGCAGCATGTCGGTGCCCACTCTGCCCGACCTAGGTGCCGCCTGACCCTGTTGACATACTCACAGACAGCACGTTCATCCAGAGCGGAGGCTCCAGAACAGCACACGCGCCATCTTGGTCATCCCGCCAACAGTCTTACATGAAGTGACAGCAGCTGCTGTGTAAAGCGATGCGCGTGCCCCGGACTGGGGGTTAATTACCTGGCACCATAACGCCACTACCATGCTCTTCTGCGTGCTGGTGCTTGCTCTCTCCTCCTCCTCCTCTTCCTGCTAAAAGAAGGAGAAGGCAGCAGTAGCGCAGCAATATTTGGTAGGTGGCGTTCCACTGCGCTAAGCCACACAAGATTACTGGAGAACACGTGACTTTTTGCAAAAAGTCACAATGATAAATCTGGCTTAAAAATGCAGCCCTGGCTACAAAACATCAAGCTGCCTCTTAGTAAATGCGAATTGTCGGGTATGGTGCCAACCAAACGAAACATGCTGCAAAAAGGTCATACATTAGACCTACTCCACCAACAGAAGACATTACTTCACCTTTCTAGCACAACACTCTTGATACATTACCCTCATAGACTTCAATGCATGAAGTCTGTCCATACTTAGGTGTTATATGGATATTTCTATGTTCATACAGCTATGGCACACAAGGCTAATTCAGGGCATCCATTTACAGGAAGAACTTCAGCTCTTCCTGTAAATGGATGCTTTGGGACTATTTTATTTCTGAACTGGATGCTGGAGGTTCTCCGCTTATTGATTTATTACGTGCAACTTTACACCCCCCCATACATTCTCCTCTTACATTATAGTCAGATTGACCATAATGTGAATTATCAAGTGAATAGCCATCTTTGACTATCATGCTGTGTTTAGGTCCTACATTTAGTGTTGAAAATGTTATAATATGTCTTTACAAAGATTGGTGCTGATACATCGTTCCAAATAATGCCTGATTTCCACTAGATAAGAAGAGTATTGCATAGTGCTCTTTTATTGAGTTCAGTGTATAAACACTATGCAGAAAGCTCTTCAGCTCCCCCTAGTGACAGTGGCAACCAGGCAGAATTATATAATTTGACTCTATGACTTTGCAGGGCATTTGGAACTCTCTATATAAAAAATTGAGCTTCAGCTGTCACCCACATATAATGAGAAATTTACCAGCACAAAAAGTTGGACACATATAAAATTAAAAGCTAGATATTCACACTAATATAGCACTTAGTTACTCAAGAAGATCCTTCTACACACATCATTGAAATTCTATTTTTATGTGGATATACTGTAGTTGCTAAACACTTGAAAACACTGTAATAATCATTATTATTATTATTTATTATTAAAGCGCCATTCATTCCATAGCGCTGTACATATGATAAGCAGTATACATACATAATACAGACAATTGCACTAAGCATAAACAAGACGAGTTACAAACTGGTACAGAAGGAGAGAGGGCACTGTCCTTGAGGGCTTACAATCTACATGGTATGGGAGAAGGACACAGTAGGTGAGGGTGAAGTTGGTCATGGCGGTATAGAGGCAGCAGGGTCACTGGTTGCAGGCTTGTCTGAAGAGGTGGGTTTTCAGAATGATTCCACTGTAGGTGAGAGTCTGATATGTTAGGGTAGCAAGTTCCAGAGTGTGGGGGATGCACAGGAGAAATCTTGGAGGCGATTGTGGGAAAAGGTGATAAGAGGAGAGCAGGAGGTCTTGTGAGGATCGGAGATTGCGTGTGGGGATATATCGGGAAAGTAGTTCAGAGATGTAGGGAGGGGACAGGTTGTGGACGGCCTTGTATGTATTTGTTAGTATTTTGAACTGAATTTGCTGGGCAATAGGGAGCCAGTGAAGGGATTGGCAGAAGGGAGAAGCAGAGGAGTAACAGAGTGAGAGGTGGATTAGTCGGGAAGCAGAGTTGAGGATAGATTGGAGGGGTGCAAGAGTGCTAGATGGAAGGCCACAGAGGAGAGTATTGCAGTAGTCTAGGTGGGAGATGATGAGGGCATGTACAAGCATTTTCGCAGATTCAAAGTTAAGGAAAGCGAGGATGCGGGAGATGTTTTTGAGTTGGAGGCGACAGGTGGTGGAAAGGGCTTGGAGGTGCGGTCGGAAGTAGAGGGCAGAATCCAAGGTCACTCCAAGGCAGCAAATTTGGTTGACCGGGGAGAGTGCAGCCATTGATTGTGATAGATACAGTACAGACCAAAAGTTTGGACACACCTTCTCATTCAAAGAGTTTTCTTTATTTTCATGACTATGAAAATTGTAGATTCACACTGAAGGCATCAAAACTATGAATTAACACATGTGGAATTATATACATAACAAAAAAGTGTGAAACAACTTTAAAATATGACATATTCTAGGTTCTTCAAAGTAGCCTGCTTTTGCTTTGAATACTGCTTTGCACACTATTGGCATTCTCTTGAAGAGTGTGCAAAGCAGTAATCAAAGCAAAAGGTGGCTACTTTGAAGAACCTAGAATATGACATATTTTCAGTTGTTTCACACTTTTTTTGTTATGTATATAATTCCACATGTGTTAATTCATAGTTTTGATGCCTTCAGTGTGAATCTACCATTTCTATAGACATGAAAAAAAAGAAAACTCTTTGAATGAGAAGGTGTGTCCAAACTTTTGGTCTGTACTGTATGTCTGTTGGGGGGATTGAGCAAGATGGGAGAAAAATTATGAATTCTGTTTTATCCATGTTAAGTTTTAGAAAGCGAGAGGAGAAGGATGATATAGCAAATAGACATTTGTGGGGTTCTGGATAATAAGGTGGTGATGTCTGGACCCGAGAAGTAAATTTGTGTGTCGTCAGCATGATGTCACCACCAGATCTTTGAGAAGTTCTGATACACGTTCTTCAGTACTTCCTGCATGATCTTCTTTTGTTTTGCTTTCGTTTTGACATCTCTCCTCCCTCTCCCAGCTGTCATCTAACATAGTAACATAGTACATAAGGCCGAAAAAAGACATTTGTCCATCCAGTTCGGCCTGCCAATTAGCAGTGATTGCCTCCCTATATATCTTCTCCCCATACTGCCTCACCTTGCGGTTTATACAACTTCCTGGACTGTGCTGATGCTAGAAGCTGCTACTGCTGCATCCACAAGATAAGTCTGTTCCTTTTATTTCTGTTTTCCTGTGGTCTTGATCCTAGGTGACCCTGATTCCCTCCGTATTTAGTGTAGGGAGCCGGTGGTCATGTCCCCTCACTGTTGTAGGGTGTTCAGGTGTCATACAGTCGAGGAATGAGGGTATGCAATTATCTACCATAGAGAATTTGGCATAGGATGAGCAGTAAGGGAGAGTGCTAGGGCTGTTACAGGGCTTACCCTCTTGTTCCTTAGTTTTGGATCAAGTCAGTCGAATCTTCATTTGTGTCTTCTAGTTTTCTGCAACACCATCCGTGACACATAAGAGTGATACTGAAAGCCATGGGACTTTATGAGATGTCCTAGGCCAAAAGTGTAAATAGAGAAGAGCAGGGGTCCTAAGACAGAGCCTTTCGGGACACCAACAGAGCGGGAATGAGACAAGGAGCTGGTGGGAGATGCTAAACGTCCGGTCTGTGAGGTATGATGTGACCCAAGAGAGGGCCAGGTCAGTGATGCCAAGAGATGAGAGAATTTGCAACAGAAGGGAGTGATCGACAGTGTCAAAGACAGAGGACAGGTCAATGAGAAGGAGGACAGAGTAGTGTTTTTTGGTTTTGGCTGTTAATAGGTCATTGGTGACTTTGGTAAAGGCAGTCTCAGTTGAGTGGTGGAGTCGTAAGCCAGATTGTGGCCAGTCAAAGAGGGAGCAGGAGGAGAGGTGAGAGGACAGTTCCGAGTGAACATGTTGTTTAAGTAGCTTTGAGGCATACGGAAGAAGTGATATAGGGTGGATATAGGGTTGATTTTGGGGGTTTTGTTGTGTGTGAGGGGGAATCAGTGTCCAGAGCTGTACTTATTGTGATGTTATATAGGGTGGTGGCAGCATCTGGGTCTTGGAGGGAATAGATGGTAGAGAGTGGGAGAAGAGAGTCAGAAAGCAAGCGAAAGTCGAGATGTTTAAGGTTCCTGTGGGGGGTGCTAGTGTGTGGACCGGGGGAGCAGCAGAAGAGACCAATGAAGAGAAGGTGAGTAGGTTTTGGTCGGATAGGGGGAGAGGCGAATTAGAAAGGTTAGATAGGGAGCAACAGCAGGTAAAGATAAGATCCAGAGTGTGACCATCTCTGTGGGTGGGAGCTGAAGACCACTGTGAGAGGCCGAATGAGGAAGAGAGTGATAGGAGTTTAGAGGCGGCTGAGTAGCAGGTGTCAATAGGGATGTTGAAGTCACCCATGATGATAGTGGGGATGTCGGCAGAACGAAAGTGTAGTAGCCAGGTGGTAAAGTGGTCAAGAAAGATAGTGGCTGGGCCTGGGGGATGGTAAATGACAGCTACTTGTAAGTTGGAGGGAGAGTAGATGTGAACAACAGAGTGTACTTCAAAAAAGGTGAGCGTAATGGAGGGTGACAGTTGAGTTGGGCTGTAGGAGTAGGTTTCTGATAGGAGAAGACCAACTCCTCCACCATGTTTGCCACCGGGGCAGGGGGTGTGAGTGAAATGAAATCGACTATATGAGAGTGCAGCAGGGGAGGGGGTGTCAGAGCGTGTCAGCTATGTTTCTGTGAGACCCAGAATGGAAAATTTTTGAGATGAAAAGATCATTCATGTAGGACAGTTTGTTACAGATAGAGCATGCATTCCATAATGCTCCTGCAAGAAGAACCAAAGGAGCAGGGGTCAGAGGAATGGTTATTAGTTTTAAGGGGTTGCAGGAATTTGCAGAAGGATATTTGTACTAGGACATGGAGGTGATAGTGGGGATTTGCTGAGGGGGGCCTGGGTTTGGAGAGATATCATCAGCAGTAAGGAGAAGCAGAGAAAGTGTTAATAGATGAGAATAAGAGAGGGCATGAGGCATCTGTGTGTGTTTGGGAAGTAATTGTTTTACGTTGCCAAACAGGTTTGTGCAAGTGGTCAGAAGAGAAGGTAAGATGGAGAAAGAGATGAATAGGAGGTTGTGTAAAAATGGGAAGAGCAAGATGAAAAAGTGAAACATTGTTTGAAATAACTATTTCTGTAATATCCTGTGGTCCCCTTCTGGTCCAATTCTGGTATAATTCGGAATGTGCACTTAAAGAGTTGCACTTAAAAGATGTTGCATTTGGAAAGATCAAGGTCTGAAAGACCTAAGATTTATTCCACTCAGTGTTTAATTAGGTGTAACCAAGAGGGGAGGGGTTTACATTTGACCTAATCAAGGGAGGACTAGATACAGGGTGAAATAGTCAATGTGAACAAATACTCAATAAATCCAGCAGGGAAAGAGACATTCAAGTTTGAAACACCCATACTTGACCAATTGAAACACCCATACTTCTAAGTATATATATACACACCTTCAAGCATTGTGTTAAAGGACAAGAAAAGGGTTGCACAGTTTCAGGCAGTAATTGATTTATACACTTCACTAACGTACATGGAGAAGTACTCAAGGCATACAAGATGTTGCTAGAAAAATTTGCTATTTAACAGCTTTCACAACTCTGAGACCCTTTCTATAATATGATGGTATCAGTAGTTAAATCCTCTACCTCCTCAATGTATGGAAAAAAGCAACCATCTATAATATCTAAAATTATAGTCAGATAAAATATTAAAGAGATGCTGTCACCACTCCTGACACGCCTGTATTATCCCCTTTACGCCCAATGACGCACATGTACAGACGTGGACAAAATTGTTGGTACCCTTTGGTCAATGAAAGAAAAAGTCACAATGGTCACAGAAATAACTTTAATCTGACAAAAGTAATAATAAATTAAAATTCTATAAATGTTAACCAATGAAAGTCAGACATTGTTTTTCAACCATGCTTCAACAGAATTATGTAAAAAAATAAACTCATGAAACAGGCATGGACAAAAATGATGGTACCCCTAACTTAATATTTTGTTGCGCAACCTTTTGAGGCAATCACTGCAATCAAACGCTTCCTGTAACTGTCAATGAGACATCTGCACCTCTCAGCAGGTATTTTGGCCCACTCCTCATGAGCAAACTGCTCCAGTTGTGTCCGGTTTGAAGGGTGCCTTTTCCAGACTGCATGTTTCAGCTCCTTCCAAAGATGCTCAATAGGATTGAGGTCAGGGCTCATAGAAGGCCACTTTAGAATAGTCCAATTTTTTCCTCTTAGCCATTCTTGGGTGTTTTTAGCGGTGTGTTTTGGGTCATTGTCCTGTTGCAAGACCCATGACCTGCGACTGAGACCAAGCTTTCTGACACTGGCTAGTACATTTCTCTCTAGAATTCCTTGATAGTCTTGAGATTTCATTGTACCCTGCACAGATTCAAGACACCCTGTGCCAGACGCAGCAAAGCAGCCCCAGAACATAACAGAGCCTCCTCCATGTTTCACAGTAGGGACAGTGTTCTTTTCTTGATATGCTTCATTTTTTCGTCTGTGAACATACAGCTGATGTGCCTTGGCAAAAACTTCGATTTTTGTCTCATCTGTCCACAGGACATTCTCCCAGAAGCTTTGTGGCTTGTCAACATGTAGTTTGGCATATTCCAGTCTTGCTTTTTTATGATTCGTTTTCAACAATGGTGTCCTCCTTGGTCGTCTCCCATGTAGTCCACTTTGGCTCAAACAACGACGGATGGTGCGATCTGACACTGATGTTCCTTGAGCATGAAGTTCACCTTGAATCTCTTTAGAAGTCTTTCTAGGCTCTTTTGTTACCATTCGGATTATCCGTCTCTTAGATTTGTCATCAATTTTCCTCCTGCGGCCACGTCCAGGGAGGTTGGCTACAGTCCCATGGATCTTAAACTTATGAATAATATGTGCAACTGTACTCACAGGAACATCTAGTTGCTTGGAGATGGTCTTATAGCCTTTACCTTTAACATGCTTGTCTATAATTTTCTTTCTGATCTCTTGAGACAGCTCTTTCCTTTGCTTCCTCTGGTCCATGTCGAGTGTGGTACACACCATATCACCAAACAACACAGTGATTACCTGGAGCCATATATATAGGCCCAATGGCTGATTACAAGGTTGTAGACACCTGTGATGCTAATTAGTGGACACACCTTGAATTAACATGTCCCTTTGGTCACATTATGTTCTGTGTTTTCTAGGGGTACCATCATTTTTGTCCATGCCTGTTTCATGAGTTTATTTTTTTACATAATTCTGTTGAAGCATGGTTGAAAAACAATGTCTGACTTTCATTGGTTAACATTTATAGAATTTTAATTTATTATTACTTTTGTCAGATTAAAGTTATTTCTGTGACCATTGTGACTTTTTCTTTCATTGACCAAAGGGTACCAACAATTTTGTCCACGTCTGTATGTCATCGGGCGAGTCTTTAAACATGGCGCCCGCTCCTGAATGCTGCAGGGGCCATGGACTTACCATATTTTTCGCCCTATAAGACACACCGGCCCATAAGACGCACCTAGGTTTTTGAGGAGGAAAATAAGAAAATATATATTTTTAACCAAAAGGTGTGCTTTTGGTGGGTTTTGAGCTAATGGTGGTCTGTGCATGACATTACTATAGGGGATCTGTGGATGGCACTGTTATGGGGGATCTGAAGGGGCACTGTTATGGGGGATCTGAGGGGGGCACTGTTATGGGGGGGTGATCTGTGGATGGCACTGTTATGGGAGGGTGATCTGTGGATGGCACTGTTATGGAGGGGGACCTGTGGATGGCACTGTTATGGGGGGTGGATCTGTGGATGGCACTGCAATATATGTGTCACCCACAGATCCCCCAGCCCATAACAGTGCCATCCACATATCCCCCACCTCATAATAGTGGCATCCACAGATGCCCTAATTTACGGGAGCTAAACTTGTGGGAGGGGCCGGTGTCATGCAAATGCAGCGGGGACGGTAATAGCTTTCATTGAAGTTCCGATCCCCAGTCCCATCTGTACTACTTACTAAATATCCTGTAGCAGGCAGAACAGGGCGGGCGGCCGGCCGGAACTCACTGACGTCACGTGCCTGCGCCGCCTACTTTATGCTGCAGCATCGCAGATCGATGCTGCAGCATCGCAGACTTCGATGTAAAGTGACAGCATTCGCCCCATAAGACGCAGGGGCATTTCCCCCCCCCCCTTTTTGGGGGGGAAAAATGCGTCTTATGGGGTGAAAAATACAATCAAAACGCAAGAAAAACTATACATATAAGGTATCACGAATATGTACTGACTTGTAGAATAAAAGTAACTGGTCAGTTTTATCGCACATTGAACGTCGCAAATAAAAAAAAATGTAAAACTGTGGTGGAATTGCATTATTTTTTTTTTCACCTAATTTGCAATTTTTTTTCCCGCTTCTCACTACATCATATCCAAAATTAAATGGTGGCATTGGAAAGTACAACTTGTCCCGCAAAAAAAAAAAACAATTCTGGAGCATCTATCTATTTTGTGCCATTTCTTTATTGAAAACTGCAAGAAGGAATAATAAAGGTCCAACTGGGTGATACTAGTAGTAGATGTATCCCTAGTACTAGTAGTAGATGCAGGTAACACCCAGATGAAACTTTATAGCAGACTGCGGGCAATTCATTCATACACTTCTAACAGGAATAATAGATGAATGAGTTATAAGAATAGATGCTCCAGAATGGTTATTTTATGGGGATTGCAAGTAGGCACATAACTCTGCACTCTGTCCTAATACATATCTATGGGGACATATAACGGTTCCGTGTGGTTCTGTTATACATGACGAAAAAAATTGTCCTGTCTAGGATGGGATGCAAAATGGAAGCCAAAGCCTTTAAAGGGGCATTCTCAAGACTCTATTTCATATTTACCTGCTCCCGGCGCGCTCTCCACTTCCTGGTTTTGGCACTCGGCAGGGGGCGGGCTCCATCTTGATTGAAGTCTTCTCCCGGCCGGGCCGCACGCTGTACTGAACGCGCACGCCGAGGCCACGCATGCGCCCTGGTGACTTCTTCCTGGGAAGTATACTATACTGGCCAGGAAGAAGTCACCATAGCGCATGTGCGGCCTCGGCGGGTGCGTTCAGTACAGCGTGCGGCCGGCCGGGAGAAGAGAAGAAGTCGGCCACCGCAATTCCTGAGAAGAGCGGTGGCCGTAACCAGGGGAGACGGAAGACAACAGTCAGGTAAGTACATGTTTATTTACTTCTAAGGGGTGGGAATTTGGTAATTAAATATATTTAGAAAAATGATCACTGTTAAATCATTAACAGATTTAGCAGTGATCATTAAGATGAGAATACCCCTTGACGAGGCATTCTGTATTTTTTCCGTCATGCATAACGGAACCAAACTGAACCATTATGTGCCCCCATAGACATGTATTAGGATGGAGAAATACTGAATGCTTCTGTTTTACATTGCATCCTAGAATTCCATTATATTCCATTACAACTCTGTTATAATGGAACCTATAACAGAATTCAATAAAGCCAATGTGAAACCGCTTTAGCTGAAACTGGACAACCCCTTTAAGATAAAGCAACCAAAAATATTCCATTGGATGCCATATTATTGAGATATTGTGTGCACAAGGCCTTAGATTGTAAGCTCTAATAAATCATGTTCCGATATCTTCTTATTGATGTCTCATATGCATTACTGCTTTACCTGTGTCTAAAGTATAAATGAAAATTATTATTCGGCCTAAGGTATTGAGTGGGTGTAAAATGCTCCAGCACGTGCAATATTCTACATGGCACATACAACATTATACAGTTCTCAAGTTATCACTCCAATTGACCAAACAAAGAAATTCAGTAAACTGAGATGAATCAGAATGGCTGACAAGTTACCCAGAAAGCTCAGATTATCCATTCCGATTAGAAAGCCAGGGATCCGGAGTTGGCTTTCTTATCCAGTGTCAAGTATGATAACCCATCATTGAATTGTTAAACTGTCATCTGCAATCATGTACAGAGCACTGACATCTCCACAACCACAATCAAAGCTTATATGTGTACAGGAGGTACGTTTGAGACCATGCACGCTATGACATTATTTTGTGTACGTCTACTATCATCGCCCACCGTTTGCTGTCATTACTTATAGACCACTGCCTTTTACAAAGGTATCCTTCTCACTGCTGGAGGGACATGAAGCTCCAAAGAGCTCAGCTCTTGAAATAAGACTGAATCGTTTCTGACAATGCCCCCATTTTGCCATCCCTCTGTGTTCTTTGGCCGTAGGCAACATATTTTTTTTTAAGCATGGATTATAATTCTATAGGATTGTTGTGAAACTTTGGACGCTCAAATCATAAATTCATGCATGTATTAAATTGAAGTATGTATTAGTAATATATTTGTAGACAGAAAATGTAACATTGTGGCACCTAAACAAATCAGTATGCAGTATTGTGCCACAATGTATTTTCAGAAATGGCTATTCTAGGATTTCATTGATGGTAAATCAAGGATATAATCATGTTTCCATGATTTGTCCCGCAGTTTTGTGTCGTACCACAATTTAGATATAGATTTTCTTTGTGTGAGCGGAATGTGGTATGTTCACCTAGTGTTTCCTGGTTCATGAATAAAATGCAAGCACTACTTCATCACTTAGTAAAGTAGCAAGTACCATATTTCTCTATCTATAAGATGCACCTGACCATAAGACCTAGAGGAGGAAAATTATAAAAAATATATTTTTCATCTGACCTCATATCAGACCCCCAGTCTTGATCAAACCCTCAAATCAGACCCCCAATCTTCATCAGACGTCCAAATCAGACCCCCAATATTCAACAGACTCCCCAATTTTAATCAGACCTTAGATCAGATCCCTAATCTTCATCAGACCTCAGATCAAACTCCCAAATCTTTAATAGACTTTATATCAGACCTCCAATCTTCATCAGACCCCCAAATCAGACTCCCAATCCTCATTAGACCTCATATCAGACCCCTAATTTTCATCAGATCTCAAATAAGACCCCCAATCTTGATCAGATCTTCAAATAAGACCCCCAATCTTCATTAGACTTCCATGAATAAAACAACTTAAATTAGTAAGCTCCACTGCCCATATACCCCTGAGGAACACCCCGATCTCTGTATGTCGCAATATGGTTCCGCTTTACAATTAAATACTATGAAGATATTGTCCACTAAAAGCATTGTGTTTTGTCTTCATGCACGTTCACGCATTGTGCAGTTTAATATTCAGCATAAACCATTCCTGTCTTCCAAATAAGAGGACTGTTCTTTGTAGTCTAACTTGTGTAAGGGATCACTCTCTCTCAGGGGGTCACAATCACAGACTTCTCCTCTGACAATGGGGTTCAAGTCAAATGGGTGCTTTTATTTTGGCACTTTAGCCCCAACACACACATAAACTTCAAAAATAAACACCTGCCCGTCTGGGCTCTACCTAATACACGTGTTGTCTCTACCTCGCCTATAGAGCGCCATTCACACATGGGATTATATCCGGCTTCCTCAGCCATATACGGTCCAGCAGCCTCCAGGCTGTGACCACACCAGCACCCTTGGGGAGAGATGGTCCAGAAGTCCTCCCGACTTTAACCGTGCAACCCTCTTTCCGTAGGCATTGCTGGGCCTCCAAACTTCAGGCTTTACAAAGCCTTGTGGCCCCTCAGCCCTCCTGGCTGAGACCACACAGAGCCTCTCAGGCTCCCCTCTCTCCCAGGCATCCTCAGCCTTTTTTCCTCCAAGTCACAGGGGGTTGTTTTATCCCTCCTTGATTACAGCAGCAGGCATAACCTGAGATCACCTCCTTCAAAAGATAATACATATAGTGGAAGGGTGTGGACTGGCAGATCCCACTACCAAACCTATCCGCCAGTCCACATGAAATCCAACCCAGAACAACATCTAGACAAAATTGTCTCAGCAAACTACACTTTGCTGAAACCAGTGCAACTTTCTGGATTTCTGAGGTATCTGGGTGGGATATACACTCCTCCCAGTACTTATACTGTACATATCACCACATTTGTTTATTGGTCAACAGGCCGTACATATGTGATTGAATGATTGATAAAACAGGATTGTTTGGTAAAACTACAAGAATACAAAAAACATGCATAAGTATTAAGCATAGCATGTACTATAACATTACATTAATACTTAAGCTGTACATAAGATTGCATTGCTAGCTAACAGTAATAACAACTTCCTCAGTAACAATTACAACTAGCTGAACAGCTCTGCGACACACAATATCCCTGAAGCAAAGGTAGATCTCTCAACAGATATGTTTTACAAGGATGGTGGAGTTTGAGAAGGCGATATGCAAAAGGACAGCTCTGCTGATGTGTCCTGGAGACTTCTCTTTCCCAGGATGCTTTGCACTCCCACAATGCAGTGCACCACCCACAATGCAGTAGTATTGTAATAGGAAAAACAAAGTGTAATACAACTTAACACCGCTATATGGTAGACATGATCTGTAATGATTCTCTAGGCCAGCTGGGTAGAACACATTGCTACATCCATAATATGACATCTGATTAATTATGGCATTTTATTTCTTCTTTTAACATACAGCATAGATAAGACAAAAGTTTGATATACCTTCATATGAAATTGAAAGTATCCACAGGTACATGTAAGACGTATTGCATTCCATGGGTGTCATATTCAGTGTCATACTGGGTTTATCTAGATTTAGGCTTGGGCCCCCTTCCCTCAGTGCCAGGGGCAGGGAAGCACATAGCCTTTGTGCTGGCTGAGGCAAAAATTTAAACTGCACCCACCCCAATGCAAAATTCTTAACCTAACCCCTTCTCTCCAGCCAGAGGTGTAACTTGACCAGCATGCACTCTCTATAATACCAGTGGCTTCTTATGTGGCACAAGGGTCTTCGGGCCCCCTTAGGCTCCTGGGCCCGGTAGCGACTGCTACCTCTGCACCCCTAAAGCTATGCCCCTGCCTAGGGCCCACCAGTAAAATCCATTCATTCATCTCAATGCAAAAAATACTTGCTTACACACAGGCAGCAGCAAGATGCTCAAAATTATTGATTACGGAGGTCCTAGTCCAAGCCTGGTCACATTAAAGAGGTGGTCGAAACAAATTAGCACTGACAAATACAATCGCTACACCTTTATATAAGGAAAGCTGGCCAACAAGTGGCAATGTCATCGCTGCCATCTGTTGATGCCATTTTTTGGCTGAATAGAATATTAAATCCTTTCACACATGAGGGCAACTCTGTGACTTATATTCCCAATGTTTAGGGTGAAATGTAGTTAAAAATATATTCTCGATGCCAAACACCAAATTTTATTAGGAGACCAGACGGTTTCATTTTACAGTCCCGAAAACTACCGACTCATTGCAGAATCCTGCTCATCATTTCGGTAACAAATAGGTTTCTTGTAGTCGAAATGAGCATTAAACTCCATTTCTCTTGTGTACGGGAGGCTGCTAATTAAGAAACAGAATCGGAGGTATATTAAATACCGTACAGCCAACAACGCCATAGTTCTGCTCTCCTCCTGGAGAGAAAGAGTCACAGAATCGCATCCTCATGATTCATCGGGATTAAAGACCCAATAAGTTTCACTCATAAAACTTGCTGCTCACATGGCCGCCAAGTATCAACATCATAATCTCTTCACAATTAGGGGCCTGTCAGCAGCCGTAAGCAAGCGACAAATGGAGCGCCTTTCAATAATGACAGCATTCCCCGGCAGTACGGTAATTTCTAATTAATAATGATTTAATAGGCCAGCCCGGTTGCATTGTTCATTTACATAAAAGGAGATGCAACATTAAAAGACCGCGGCTTCTAATTAGGTGCATAGAGCGTCCAATTAAAGAAGGAAATATAAAGGAAGGTTACCGGCATCTCTTATATCACAGCTTGGATCTATGGTGTTTGTCTGACTAATGGAACAAGTTACCGATTACAGATACAATTTGGGGGGGGATCTTTTTTGTTCTCGGTTTTGCCTAATTCAAGGTGGATTTTTTGATCAAAGTCGAGCACAGCCGGTGTATTCTTAGACTTTTACTTATGAATGACTCCTTACGTAAATCTCTCAGGGCTTGTTCATTGAATCAGCTTGGAGGGGGAGGGGGGAGGAGAGGGGACGGCAGGCTGAAGACAAGGCACTGATTGGCGTGTCTTTTTAAAATTGTGCTCTCAGTGAAAGTTGCCGGACTCACAAGACACTAAGAACTACTATAGTAACATCTGATGGGCTGCGTCGTTTCTGAAGTATCCCTGGTTGGTTAAGGATCTCTATTACATCAAAGAATTGGGTCCACGGGAAAGAGGTACAGTAGGATCTTCTCATTCATTTTATGGAAATGGACAAGTGAGATTTGGAGAGAGTGGCTGAATAAAGCTGAGCATGCATGATGATGTGTTTACAGATGTAGCAGAGCTGAATTGTACCATCCCACACTCAGCTCTGCTACAGCTCTGTCTATGCTTAGTAACATGACAAGTTATGACTCTGTGTTAAATTAACTGGTGAAGATAATGTGTGATATTTAATATCTGGTTTATTAATATTGCACATGCAGCAAGTCTTTTATCAGGCATGGTTAACTAATTATTGCATGCAATATCAGACTATATGTGCATACATAGCAGAGTTGGATGTGTTCTCTAGAGAATCATAGCTTGTACATCTTGATGTACCGTAAGCTAAGATAGTGTAGAAGGGTTACTTGCAGTCCTATGCTATCCTCAGATAATAAGCATAGTGTAATATTCATAATGATAGCCATGTGACAAATTCAGCTCTGCTACACCTGGCTTAGGCTAGGTCTACACGACGACATTTGTTGCGCGACAAAAAGTCGCGCGACAGATCGGGCGCAACAGTTGTCGCGCGACAATTTTTATAATGGCAGTCTATGGTGTCGCACTGCAACATGCGACATGTTGCGACTGCGACGCGACAGTCGCAGAAAAATCCATCTTGAATGGATTTTCTGCGACTGTCGCGTCGCAGTCGCAGCATGTCGCATGTTGCAGTGCGACACCATAGACTGCCATTATAAAAATTGTCGCGCGACATTGGTGCAACAAAATGTCGCGCGACAACTGTCGTCGTGTAGACCTAGCCTAAGACTGCTGTCACACAGTCAGAGATTAGTCAGTGATTTCCATCAGCAGTTGTAAGCTTAAACCAGGTGCAGGTCAAAAACACAGGACAGGTGCAAAACTTCTGATTATGCCTTATGCCCGTGGAGGCTCCACTCCTGGTTTTGGCTCACAATCACTGATCGATCACTGGCCAAACACTGACTGTGCAAAAGTGGCCTTACTCGGCACAGCTACCTTGGAAAAAATATATAAAATGCCCACCTGGTTTAGAAGATTGCAAGTAGAGATGATCGACGTATGCAAAAATTCGATACGACTGCTTCGCCGAATTTTACAAAAATATTAGCTTTGTGCCGAATTACTTTGTCACAAAGCACATGTAGTGGGTGCAATGACGGGGAATGGCGATTGCGCCGCTCCCCATCATTGTACTCCTCAGATGTCACGTTCATACATGATCGCAGCATAATACCAGAGTGTAAAAATAATTTATAAGGCCGCTGTCATCTTGCTTGAAGATCTGGTGCCAAATCTCTTGCGCCCGAGATGACATAATCACGTCAGCCGGTGTGATGACGTCTCACCGCGCACAGGATTTCGTGAGGGATGGCGGCAGCCGGCCTGTCGCGAGCAAATGGTATAATTTTTTTAGCTTTTTACACTATTTCCAGTTAAATCGATTCCCTACCACGAAACACTGGGAAATTCAATCAAACCTATCCTGAAATTCGGATAGAAATCCACTTAGTGGACTGTAAGATGCTTAAGGCTACATGCACACGACCTTATGTGTTTTGCGGTCCGCAAATTGACTCCGCAAAAAAAAAAACAATGACATCCATATGCCGTCCATTTATTTTTATTTTTTTGCGGATCCATTGTAACAATGCCTAAAACGGACAAGAATAGGACACGTTCTATTTTTTTTTTTGCGGGGCTACGGAACGGACATACTGATGTGGACAGCACACGGTGTGCTGTCCACATTATTTGCGGACCCATTGAAATGATTGGGTCCGCATCCTATCTGCAAAAAAAAAAGACCGGAAACAGACAACGTTCGTGTGCATGTAGCCTAACACTGATTGTATATCATCCATCCTTTCTGGTGCGATAAGTCTACAAACGTGTGTTGGACGAAAGTTGAGTTCTCCAAGTTGCGGACAGAAGTTGCTAAACAGACTTTTTGTTAATCACCAGGGAGCTCTCCGGCTCTGGCTACTTCGCAGTCTCTTCCTTGGGTTTAATTTCCTTCTCACCTTTAGTGACAGTATGATGGAAAAGGTTGCTTCTGTTATCTTTACCAAGGCTGAATAATGAGGCTGATTGTTTTCCATTCATGTACACATAATGTCGATTTACTATGCTGAGAAGGGAGAAAACACTTCCCCTGAAATACAAATTGGGATTAAAAATGTTGCTTTGCTTGAGGGGATGTTAGACAGCAGATATCCCACTTAAATTACATCCCATTACTTTGGAGATTCGGATATTTGAGAATTGCTTGTTATGTATGTACTGTACTTAAATCAAATAAGCATTTCATTACTTTCTTTTATGTCTATATGTGCTTTTGACTATGAACCTGAGCTCCAAGGCAGAAACTAATGAGAAAATATTCCTTCACTTCTGCGCTGAAATCCAGATTATTAATTGGATTCATTTCAAATAGCTGCAGGGAAATTGCAATGGGTATCTGTTTTGTATGTCCAGCACACCCTCTAACTAGGTATCAATGAGGTTGTCCCTTTTCATTTGCAAAGGCAGAGGACCCATCTGAATACAGTACAAAGCAGCAGTGCTGTCGGTGGTATGAATGGAAGAGCACTGGGTACTTGCTCAGGGTGATCATGTCACAGGATCTCTTTGAAGCTGATTTACTCTTTTAGAGAGGTTGGGGGGGGGGGGGGGGTTACATGAAGGGTCCTGTGCCAAGTGCCCATTTGCCCATCGCTGCTTCAATACACAATTTATGGAGTCTTTTTTTTTTTTTCTTCTTTCTTCCAGAACAAAGAGTTTGGAGAGGCTTGTGTTCAGAAAAAGACACTATTCCTTGTGTTGAATTGAAACAGACAATTAGCTTTTTCCATGTTTGCTCAAAATTGCAATGCAAAAGTGCAAATAGGATAAACGGTTCTATCTGCTTAAAATTAAATTTTATCCTGCACCTAATTTCTTTCCCAGATTACACTTTCCAAAGAGTAATTACACATGGAAATCAATACTTCTTAATGCTATACTGCTTCATTTTAGCGTGTAGTTACATGGTTATGGACTTAGAGCATGGATTATAATAGATATGTAAGAAGGCAGCCATTGATTTTCCTTCTCAGGTTTGTTAATAGGATGGCTTGGTAAATACTGCCTTCTTTCTATATAGGACCTCTGGGACTACAGCTGCTGCGAAACTACAACTCCCAACATGCATACTTGCTCTTCTCTTCTCAGAAGTGCCATACAAATAAATGGAGCATGCTGGGAATTGTAGTTTGACAACAGCTGGAGTGCTGAAGGTTGCTGACTAGAGTTGAGCGAACACCTGGATGTTCGGGTTCGAGAAGTTCGGCCGAACATCCCGGAAATGTTCGGGTTCGGGATCCGAACCCGATCCGAACTTCGTCCCGAACCCGAACCCCATTGAAGTCAATGGGGACCCGAACTTTTCGGCACTAAAAAGGCTGTAAAACAGCCCAGGAAAGAGCTAGAGGGCTGCAAAAGGCAGCAACATGTAGGTAAATCCCCTGCAAACAAATGTGGATAGGGAAATGAATTAAAATAAAAATTAAATAAATAAAAATTAACCAAAATCAATTGGAGAGAGGTTCCATAGCAGAGAATCTGGCTTCCCGTCACCCACCACTGGAACAGTCCATTCTCAGATATTTAGGCCCCGGCACCCAGGCAGAGGAGAGAGGTCCCGTAACAGAGAATCTGTCTTCATGTCAGCAGAGAATTAGTCTGCATGTCATAGCAGAGAATGAGGCTTCACGTCAGCCACCACTGCAACAGTCCATTGGCATATATTTAGGCCCAGCACCCAGGCAGAGGAGGGAGGTCCCGTAACAGAGAATCTGTCTTCATGTCAGCAGAGAATTAGTCTGCATGTCATAGCAGAGAATGAGGCTTCACGTCAGCCACCACTGCAACAGTCCATTGGCATATATTTAGGCCCAGCACACACACAGGCAGAGGAGAGAGGTCCCGTAACAGAGAATCTGGCTTCATGTCAGCAGAGAATCAGTCTGCATGTCATAGCAGAGAATGAGGCTTCACGTCAGCCACCACTGCAACAGTCCATTGGCATATATTTAGGCCCAGCACACACACAGGCAGAGGAGAGAGGTCCCGTAACAGAGAATCTGGCTTCATGTCAGCAGAGAATCAGTCTGCATGTCATAGCAGAGAATGAGGCTTCACGTCACCCACCACTGCAACAGTCCATTGGCATATATTTAGGCCTAGCACACAGGCAGAGCAGAGAGGTCCCGTAACAGACAATCTGGCTTCATGTCAGCAGAGAATTAGTCTGCATGTCATAGCAGAGAATGAGGCTTCACGTCAGCCACCACTGCAACAGTCCATTGGCATATATTTAGGCCCAGCACACACACAGGCAGAGGAGAGAGGTCCCGTAACAGAGAATCTGGCTTCATGTCAGCAGAGAATCAGTCTGCATGTCATAGCAGAGAATGAGGCTTCACGTCACCCACCACTGCAACAGTCCATTGGCATATATTTAGGCCTAGCACACAGGCAGAGCAGAGAGGTCCCGTAACAGACAATCTGGCTTCATGTCAGCAGAGAATCAGTCTGCATGTCATAGCAGAGAATGAGGCTTCACGTCACCCACCACTGCAACAGTCCATTGGCATATATTTAGGCCTAGCACACAGGCAGAGCAGAGAGGTCCCGTAACAGACAATCTGGCTTCATGACAGCAGAGAATTAGTCTGCATGTCATAGCAGAGAATGAGGCTTCACGTCAGCCACCACTGCAACAGTCCATTGGCATATATTTAGGCCCAGCACACACACAGGCAGAGGAGAGAGGTCCCGTAACAGAGAATCTGGCTTCATGTCAGCAGAGAATCAGTCTGCATGTCATAGCAGAGAATGAGGCTTCACGTCAGCCACCACTGCAACAGTCCATTGGCATATATTTAGGCCCAGCACACACACAGGCAGAGGAGAGAGGTCCCGTAACAGAGAATCTGGCTTCATGTCAGCAGAGAATCAGTCTGCATGTCATAGCAGAGAATGAGGCTTCACGTCAGCCACCACTGCAACAGTCCATTGGCATATATTTAGGCCCAGCACCCAGGCAGAGGAGGGAGGTCCCGTAACAGAGAATCTGTCTTCATGTCAGCAGAGAATTAGTCTGCATGTCATAGCAGAGAATGAGGCTTCACGTCAGCCACCACTGCAACAGTCCATTGGCATATATTTAGGCCCAGCACACACAGGCAGAGGAGAGAGGTCCCGTAACAGAGAATCTGGCTTCATGTCAGCAGAGAATCAGTCTGCATGTCATAGCAGAGAATGAGGCTTCACGTCACCCACCACTGCAACAGTCCATTGGCATATATTTAGGCCTAGC
Source organism: Bufo gargarizans (assembly GCF_014858855.1). Taxonomy (NCBI): domain Eukaryota; kingdom Metazoa; phylum Chordata; class Amphibia; order Anura; family Bufonidae; genus Bufo; species Bufo gargarizans. The sequence goes on from NC_058084.1 coordinate 305,848,279, forward strand.
ACACAGGCAGAGCAGAGAGGTCCCGTAACAGACAATCTGGCTTCATGTCAGCAGAGAATCAGTCTGCATGTCATAGCAGAGAATGAGGCTTCACGTCACCCACCACTGCAACAGTCCATTGGCATATATTTAGGCCTAGCACACAGGCAGAGCAGAGAGGTCCCGTAACAGACAATCTGGCTTCATGACAGCAGAGAATTAGTCTGCATGTCATAGCAGAGAATGAGGCTTCACGTCAGCCACCACTGCAACAGTCCATTGGCATATATTTAGGCCCAGCACCCAGGCAGAGGAGAGAGGTCCCGTAACAGACAATCTGGCTTCATGTCAGCAGAGAATTAGTCTGCATGTCATAGCAGAGAATCAGGCTTCACGTCAGCCACCACTGCAACAGTCCATTGTCATAAATTTAGGCCCAGCACCCAGGCAGAGGAGAGAGGTCCCGTAACAGACAATCTGGCTTCATGTCAGCAGAGAATTAGTCTGCATGTCATAGCAGAGAATGAGGCTTCACGTCAGCCACCACTGCAACAGTCCATTGGCATATATTTAGGCCTAGCACACAGGCAGAGCAGAGAGGTCCCGTAACAGACAATCTGGCTTCATGACAGCAGAGAATCAGTCTGCATGTCATAGCAGAGAATCAGGCTTCACGTCAGCCACCACTGCAACAGTCCATTGTCATAAATTTAGGCCCAGCACCCAGGCAGAGGAGAGAGGTCCCGTAACAGAGAATCTGGCTTCATGTCAGCAGAGAATCAGTCTTCATATCATAGCAGAGAATCAGGCTTCACGTCACCCACCACTGTAAGAGTCAATTTTCATAAATTTAGGCCCAGAACCCAGGCAGAGGAGAAAGGTCCCGTAACAGACAATCTGGCTTCATGTCAGCAGAGAATCAGTCTTCATATCATAGCCTAGAATCAGGCTTCACGTCACCCACCACTGTAAGAGTCAATTTTCATAAATTTAGGCCCAGAACCCAGGCAGAGGAGAAAGGTCCCGTAACAGACAATCTGGCTTCATGTCAGCAGAGAATCAGTCTTCATATCATAGCAGAGAATCAGGCTTCACGTCACCCACCACTGCAACAGTCAATTGTCATAAATTTAGGCCCAGCACCCAGGCAGAGGAGAGAGCTCCCGTAACAGAGGATCTGGCTTCATGTCAGCAGAGAATCAGTCTGCATGTCATAGCAGAGAATGAGGCTTCACGTCACCCACCACTGCAACAGTCCATTGGCATATATTTAGGCCTAGCACACAGGCAGAGCAGAGAGGTCCCGTAACAGACAATCTGGCTTCATGTCAGCAGAGAATCAGTCTGCATGTCATAGCAGAGAATGAGGCTTCACGTCACCCACCACTGCAACAGTCCATTGGCATATATTTAGGCCTAGCACACAGGCAGAGCAGAGAGGTCCCGTAACAGACAATCTGGCTTCATGACAGCAGAGAATCAGTCTGCATGTCATAGCAGAGAATGAGGCTTCACGTCACCCACCACTGCAACAGTCCATTGGCATATATTTAGGCCTAGCACACAGGCAGAGCAGAGAGGTCCCGTAACAGACAATCTGGCTTCATGTCAGCAGAGAATCAGTCTGCATGTCATAGCAGAGAATGAGGCTTCACCTCACCCACCACTGCAACAGTCCATTGGCATATATTTAGGCCTAGCACACAGGCAGAGCAGAGAGGTCCCGTAACAGACAATCTGGCTTCATGACAGCAGAGAATCAGTCTGCATGTCATAGCAGAGAATGAGGCTTCACGTCACCCACCACTGCAACAGTCCATTGGCATATATTTAGGCCTAGCACACAGGCAGAGCAGAGAGGTCCCGTAACAGACAATCTGGCTTCATGTCAGCAGAGAATCAGTCTGCATGTCATAGCAGAGAATGAGGCTTCACGTCACCCACCACTGCAACAGTCCATTGGCATATATTTAGGCCTAGCACACAGGCAGAGCAGAGAGGTCCCGTAACAGACGATCTGGCTTCATGTCAGCAGAGAATCAGTCTGCATGTCATAGCAGAGAATCAGGCTTCACGTCAGCCACCACTGCAACAGTCCATGGTCATAAATTTAGGCCCAGCACCCAGGCAGAGGAGAGAGGTCCCGTAACAGACAATCTGGCTTCATGTCAGCAGAGAATTAGTCTGCATGTCATAGCAGAGAATCAGGCTTCATGTCAGCCACCACTGCAACAGTCCATTGGCATATATTTAGGCCTAGCACACAGGCAGAGGAGAGGTTCATTCAACTTTGGGTAGCATCGCAATATAATGGTAAAATGAAAATAAAAATAGGATTGAATGAGGAAGTGCCCTGGAGTCCAATAATATATGGTTATGGGGAGGTAGTTAATGTCTAATCTGGACAAGGGACGGACAGGTCCTGTGGGATCCATGCCTGGTTCATTTTTATGAACGTCAGCTTGTCCACATTGGCTGTAGACAGGCGGCTGCGTTTGTCTGTAATGACGCCCCCTGCCGTGCTGAATACACGTTCAGACAAAACGCTGGCTGCCGGGCAGGCCAGCACCTCCAAGGCATAAAAGGCTAGCTCTGGCCACGTGGACAATTTAGAGACCCAGAAGTTGAATGGGGCCGAACCATCAGTCAGTACGTGGAGGGGTGTGCACACGTACTGTTCCACCATGTTAGTGAAATGTTGCCTCCTGCTAACACGTTGCGTATCAGGTGGTGGTGCAGTTAGCTGTGGCGTGTTGACAAAAGTTTTCCACATCTCTGCCATGCTAACCCTGCCCTCAGAGGAGCTGGCCGTGACACAGCTGCCTTGGCGACCTCTTGCTCCTCCTCTGCCTTGGCCTTGGGCTTCCACTTGTTCCCCTGTGACATTTGGGAATGCTCTCAGTAGCGCGTCTACCAACGTGCGCTTGTACTCGCGCATCTTCCTATCACGCTCCAGTGCAGGAAGTAAGGTGGGCACATTGTCTTTGTAGCGTGGATCCAGCAGGGTGGCAACCCAGTAGTCCGCACAGGTTAAAATGTGGGCAACTCTGCTGTCGTTGCGCAGGCACTGCAGCATGTAGTCGCTCATGTGTGCCAGGCTGCCCAGGGGTAAGGACAAGCTGTCCTCTGTGGGAGGCGTATCGTCATCGTCCTGCCTTTCCCCCCAGCCACGCACCAGTGATGGACCCGAGCTGCGTTGGGTGCCACCCCGCTGTGACCATGCTTCATCCTCATCCTCCTCCACCTCCTCCTCATCCTCGTCCTCCTCGTCCTCCAGTAGTGGGCCCTGGCTGGCCACATTTGTACCTGGCCTCTGCTGTTGCAAAAAACCTCCCTCTGAGTCACTTCGAAGAGACTGGCCTGAAAGTGCTAAAAATGACCCCTCTTCCTCATCCTCCTCCTCCTCCTCCTGGGCCACCTCCTGTTCCATCATCGCCCTAAGTGTTTTCTCAAGGAGACATAGAAGTGGTATTGTAACGCTGATAACGGTGTCATCGCCACTGGCCATGTTGGTGGAGTACTCGAAACAGCGCAACAGGGCACACAGGTCTCGCATGGAGGCCCAGTCATTGGTGGTGAAGTGGTGCTGTTCTGTAGTGCGACTGACCCGTGCGTGCTGCAGCTGAAACTCCACTATGGCCTGCTGCTGCTCGCACAGTCTGTCCAGCATGTGCAAGGTGGAGTTCCACCTGGTGGGCACGTCGCATATGAGGCGGTGAGCGGGAAGGCCGAAGTTACGCTGTAGCGCAGACAGGCGAGCAGCGGCAGGATGTGAACGCCGGAAGCGCGAACAGACGGCCCGCACTTTATGCAGCAGCTCTGACATGTCGGGGTAGTTGTGAATGAACTTCTGCACCACCAAATTCAGCACATGCGCCAAGCAAGGGATGTGCGTCAAATTGGCTAGTCCCAGAGCTGCAACGAGATTTCGCCCATTATCACACACCACCAGGCCGGGCTTGAGGCTCACCGGCAGCAACCACTCGTCGGTCTGTTGTTCAATACCCCGCCACAACTCCTGTGCGGTGTGGGGCCTGTCCCCCAAACATATGAGTTTCAGAATGGCCTGCTGACGTTTACCCCGGGCTGTGCTGAAGTTGGTGGTGAAGGTGTGTGGCTGACTGGATGAGCAGGTGGAAGAAGAGGAGGAGGAAGCCGAGAAGGAGGAGGTGGCAACAGGAGGCAAAGAATGTTGCCCTGCGATCCTTGGCGGCGGCAGGACGTGCGCCAAACAGCTCTCCGCCTGGGGCCCAGCTGCCACTACATTTACCCAGTGTGCAGTTAGGGAGATATAGCGTCCCTGGCCGTGCTTACTGGTCCACGTATCTGTGGTTAGGTGGACCTTGCTACAGATGGCGTTGCGCAGTGCACACTTGATTTTATCGGATACTTGGTTGTGCAGGGAAGGCACGGCTCTCTTGGAGAAGTAGTGCCGGCTGGGAACAACATACTGTGGGACAGCAAGCGACATGAGCTGTTTGAAGCTGTCTGTGTCCACCAGCCTAAATGACAGCATTTCATAGGCCAGTAGTTTAGAAATGCTGGCATTCAGGGCCAGGGATCGAGGGTGGCTAGGTGGGAATTTACGCTTTCTATCAAATGTTTGTGAGATGGAGAGCTGAACGCTGGCGTGTGACATGGTTGAGACGCTTGGTGACGGAGGTGGTGGTGGTGGTGTTGGTGGTACATCCCCTGTTTGCTGGGCGGCAGGTGCCAACGTTCCTCCAGAGGCGGAGGAAGAGGCCGAGGCGGCAGCAGCAGAATAGGCCGAGGCGGCAGCAGCAGAAGAGGTAGCAGGGGGAGCCTGAGTGACTTCCTTGGTTTTAAGGTGTTTACTCCACTGCAGTTCATGCTTTGCATGCAGGTGCCTGGTCATGCAGGTTGTGCTCAGGTTCAGAACGTTAATGCCTCGCTTCAGGCTCTGATGGCACAGCGTGCAAACCACTCGGGTCTTGTCGTCAGCACATTGTTTGAAGAAGTGCCATGCCAGGGAACTCCTTGAAGCTGCCTTTGGGGTGCTCGGTCCCAGATGGCGGCGGTCAGTAGCAGGCGGAGTCTCTTGGCGGCGGGTGTTCTGCTTTTGCCCACTGCTCCCTCTTTTGCTACGCTGTTGGCTCGGTCTCACCACTGCCTCTTCCTCCGAACTGTGAAAGTCAGTGGCACGACCTTCATTCCATGTGGGGTCTAGGACCTCATCGTCCCCTGCATCGTCTTCCACCCAGTCTTGATCCCTGACCTCCTGTTCAGTCTGCACACTGCAGAAAGACGCAGCAGTTGGCACCTGTGTTTCGTCATCATCAGAGACATGCTGAGGTGGTATTCCCATGTCCTCATCATCAGGAAACATAAGTGGTTGTGCGTCAGTGCATTCTATGTCTTTCACCGCTGGGGAAGGGCTAGGTGGATGCCCTTGGGAAACCCTGCCAGCGGAGTCTTCAAACAGCATAAGAGACTGCTGCATAACTTGAGGCTGAGACAGTTTCCCTGGTATGCATGGGGGTGATGTGACAGACTGATGGGGTTGGTTTTCAGGCGCCATCTGTGCGCTTTCTGCAGAAGACTGGGTGGGAGATAATGTGAACGTGCTGGATCCACTGTCGGCCACCCAATTGACTAATGCCTGTACCTGCTCAGGCCTTACCATCCTTAGAACGGCATTGGGCCCCACCATATATCGCTGTAAATTCTGGCGGCTACTGGGACCTGAGGTAGTTGGTACACTAGGACGTGTGGATGTGGCAGAACGGCCACGTCCTCTCCCAGCACCAGAGGGTCCACTAACACCACCACGACCATGTCCACGTCCGCGTCCCTTACTAGATGTTTTTCTCATTGTTATGGTTCACCACAACAACAAATATATTATTTGGCCCAATGTATTGTATTCAAATTCAGCGGGATATAAATTTGAGGCCTAGTATTTAGGCGCTGGGTGACCGGTATGGATTTAGTGACAGAATTAGACTTGGAAATGCACAGAAGCGTGTGTGTGAAGTTATTCTGAATGACCCAATGTGCACCTTCAATATTATATACCCTTTTAGGGATAGATTTCAAATAGCTCTGATATAGCAGAAACCACTAAATTATGAAATTGCTAAATTGGGAATTGTACTTCAACCCAGAACAAAAAATGTGCTTTGACGGACACTAAATATCTTGCCCAGCAACAACAGTACAGCGGTGGGTAACGAGAGATTTAGAGGGATTTAAATTTGAGGCCTAGTATTTAGGCGCTGGGTCACCGGTATGGATTTAGTGACAGAATTAGACTTGGAAATGCACAGAAGCGTGTGTGTGAAGTTATTCTGAATGACCCTATGTGCACCTTCAATATTATATACCCTTTTAGGGATAGATTTCAAATAGCTCTGATATAGCAGAAACCACTAAATTATGAAATTGCTAAATTGGGAATTGTACTTCAACCCAGAACAAAAAATGTGCTTTGACGGACACTAAATATCTTGCCCAGCAACAACAGTACAGCGGTGGGTAACGAGAGATTTAGAGGGATTTAAATTTGAGGCCTAGTATTTAGGCGCTGGGTCACAGGTATGGATTTAGTGACAGAATTAGACTTGGAAATACACAGTAGCGGTGTGTGTGAAGTTATTCTGAATGACCCTATGTGCACCTTCAATATTATATACCCTTTTAGGGATAGATTTCAAATAGCTCTGATATAGCAGAAACCACTAAATTATGAAATTGCTAAATTGGGAATTGTACTTCAACCCAGAACAAAAAATGTGCTTTGACGGACACTAAATATCTTGCCCAGCAACAACAGTACAGCGGTGGGTAACGAGAGATTTAGAGGGATTTAAATTTGAGGCCTAGTATTTAGGCGCTGGGTCACCGGTATGGATTTAGTGACAGAATTAGACTTGGAAATGCACAGAAGCGTGTGTGTGAAGTTATTCTGAATGACCCTATGTGCACCTTCAATATTATATACCCTTTTAGGGATAGATTTCAAATAGCTCTGATATAGCAGAAACCACTAAATTATGAAATTGCTAAATTGGGAATTGTACTTCAACCCAGAACAAAAAATGTGCTTTGACGGACACTAAATATCTTGCCCAGCAACAACAGTACAGCGGTGGGTAACGAGAGATTTAGAGGGATTTAAATTTGAGGCCTAGTATTTAGGCGCTGGGTCACCGGTATGGATTTAGTGACAGAATTAGACTTGGAAATGCACAGAAGCGTGTGTGTGAAGTTATTCTGAATGACCCTATGTGCACCTTCAATATTATATACCCTTTTAGGGATAGATTTCAAATAGCTCTGATATAGCAGAAACCACTAAATTATGAAATTGCTAAATTGGGAATTGTACTTCAACCCAGAACAAAAAATGTGCTTTGACGGACACTAAATATCTTGCCCAGCAACAACAGTACAGCGGTGGGTAACGAGAGATTTAGAGGGATTTAAATTTGAGGCCTAGTATTTAGGCGCTGGGTCACCGGTATGGATTTAGTGACAGAATTAGACTTGGAAATGCACAGAAGCGTGTGTGTGAAGTTATTCTGAATGACCCTATGTGCACCTTCAATATTATATACCCTTTTAGGGATAGATTTCAAATAGCTCTGATATAGCAGAAACCACTAAATTATGAAATTGCTAAATTGGGAATTGTACTTCAACCCAGAACAAAAAATGTGCTTTGACGGACACTAAATATCTTGCCCAGCAACAACAGTACAGCGGTGGGTAACGAGAGATTTAGAGGGATTTAAATTTGAGGCCTAGTATTTAGGCGCTGGGTCACCGGTATGGATTTAGTGACAGAATTAGACTTGGAAATGCACAGAAGCGTGTGTGTGAAGTTATTCTGAATGACCCTATGTGCACCTTCAATATTATATACCCTTTTAGGGATAGATTTCAAATAGCTCTGATATAGCAGAAACCACTAAATTATGAAATTGCTAAATTGGGAATTGTACTTCAACCCAGAACAAAAAATGTGCTTTGACGGACACTAAATATCTTGCCCAGCAACAACAGTACAGTGGTGGGTAACGAGAGATTTAGAGGGATTTAAATTTGAGGCCTAGTATTTAGGCGCTGGGTCACCGGTATGGATTTAGTGACAGAATTAGACTTGGAAATGCACAGAAGCGTGTGTGTGAAGTTATTCTGAATGACCCTATGTGCACCTTCAATATTATATACCCTTTTAGGGATAGATTTCAAATAGCTCTGATATAGCAGAAACCACTAAATTATGAAATTGCTAAATTGGGAATTGTACTTCAACCCAGAACAAAAAATGTGCTTTGACGGACACTAAATATCTTGCCCAGCAACAACAGTACACCGGTGGGTAACGAGAGATTTAGAGGGAATTAAATTTGAGGCCTAGTATTTAGGCGCTGGGTCACCGGTATGGATTTAGTGACAGAATTAGACTTGGAAATACACAGTAGCGGGTGTGTGTGAAGTTATTCTGAATGACCCTATGTGCACCTTCAATATTATATACCCTTTTAGGGATAGATTTCAAATAGCTCTGATATAGCAGAAACCACTAAATTATGAAATTGCTAAATTGGGAATTGTACTTCAACCCAGAACAAAAAATGTGCTTTGACGGACACTAAATATCTTGCCCAGCAACAACAGTACAGCGGTGGGTAACGAGAGATTTAGAGGGAATTAAATTTGAGGCCTAGTATTTAGGCGCTGGGTCACCGGTATGGATTTAGTGACAGAATTAGACTTGGAAATGCACAGAAGCGTGTGTGTGAAGTTATTCTGAATGACCCTATGTGCACCTTCAATATTATATACCCTTTTTGGGATAGATTTCAAATAGCTCTGATATAGCAGGAACCACTAAATTATGAAATTGCTAAATTGGGAATTGTACTTCAACCCAGAACAAAAAATGTGCTTTGACGGGCACTAAATAACTTTCCCAGCTACAACAGGACAACGGTAACGAGAGATTTAGAGGGATTTAAATTTGAGGCCTAGTATTTAGGCGCTGGGTGACAGGTATGGGTTTAGTGACAGAATTAGACTTGGAAATACACAGTAGCGGGTGTGTGTGAAGTTATTCTGAATGACCCTATGTGCACCTTCAATATTATATACCCTTTTAGGGATAGATTTCAAATAGCTCTGATATAGCAGAAACCACTAAATTATGAAATTGCTAAATTGGGAATTGTACTTCAACCCAGAACAAAAAATGTGCTTTGACGGACACTAAATATCTTGCCCAGCAACAACAGTACACCGGTGGGTAACGAGAGATTTAGAGGGAATTAAATTTGAGGCCTAGTATTTAGGCGCTGGGTCACCGGTATGGATTTAGTGACAGAATTAGACTTGGAAATACACAGTAGCGGGTGTGTGTGAAGTTATTCTGAATGACCCTATGTGCACCTTCAATATTATATACCCTTTTAGGGATAGATTTCAAATAGCTCTGATATAGCAGAAACCACTAAATTATGAAATTGCTAATTGGGAATTGTACTTCAACCCAGAACAAAAAATGTGCTTTGACGGACACTAAATATCTTGCCCAGCAACAACAGTACAGCGGTGGGTAACGAGAGATTTAGAGGGAATTAAATTTGAGGCCTAGTATTTAGGCGCTGGGTCACCGGTATGGATTTAGTGACAGAATTAGACTTGGAAATGCACAGAAGCGTGTGTGTGAAGTTATTCTGAATGACCCTATGTGCACCTTCAATATTATATACCCTTTTTGGGATAGATTTCAAATAGCTCTGATATAGCAGGAACCACTAAATTATGAAATTGCTAAATTGGGAATTGTACTTCAACCCAGAACAAAAAATGTGCTTTGACGGGCACTAAATAACTTTCCCAGCTACAACAGGACAACGGTAACGAGAGATTTAGAGGGATTTAAATTTGAGGCCTAGTATTTAGGCGCTGGGTGACAGGTATGGGTTTAGTGACAGAATTAGACTTGGAAATACACAGTAGCGGGTGTGTGTGAAGTTATTCTGAATGACCCTATGTGCACCTTCAATATTATATACCCTTTTAGGGATAGATTTCAAATAGCTCTGATATAGCAGAAACCACTAAATTATGAAATTGCTAAATTGGGAATTGTACTTCAACCCAGAACAAAAAATGTGCTTTGACGGACACTAAATATCTTGCCCAGCAACAACAGTACAGCGGTGGGTAACGAGAGATTTAGAGGGAATTAAATTTGAGGCCTAGTATTTAGGCGCTGGGTCACCGGTATGGATTTAGTGACAGAATTAGACTTGGAAATACACAGTAGCGGGTGTGTGTGAAGTTACTCTGAATGACCCTATGTGCACCTTCAATATTATATACCCTTTTTGGGATAGATTTCAAAGAGCTCTGATATAGCAGGAACCACTAAATTATGAAATTGCTAAATTGGGAATTGTATTTCAACCCAGAACAAGAAATGTGCTTGAACGGACACTAAATAACTCGCCCAGCTACAGCACTAGGGACAGATTTAGCTGGATATAAATTTGAGGCCTAGTATTTAGGCGCTGGGTGACCGGTATGGATTTAGTGACAGAATTAGACTGGGATATGGCCAAAAAATGAACAGACTATTGCTGGTTAAATGCACTTGGTGTGACAGCTTCACCCTGATGTAGGCTTTAGCCAAAAAACAACCACACCATTGAGGGTTAAATGCACTTGGTGACAGGCGCAGCTTGCCCCTGATTTTGTATATGGCCAAAAAATGAACAGACTATTGCTGGTTAAATGCACTTGGTGTGACAGCTTCACCCTGATGTAGGCTTTAGCCAAAAAACAACCACACCATTGAGGGTTAAATGCACTTGGTGACAGGCGCAGCTTGCCCCTGATTTTGTATATGGCCAAAAAATGAACAGACTATTGCTGGTTAAATGCACTTGGTGTGACAGCTTCACCCTGATGTAGGCTTTAGCCAAAAAACAACCACACCATTGAGGGTTAAATGCACTTGGTGACAGGCGCAGCTTGCCCCTGATTTTGTATATGGCCAAAAAATGAACAGACTATTGCTGGTTAAATGCACTTGGTGTGACAGCTTCACCCTGATGTAGGCTTTAGCCAAAAAACAACCACACCATTGAGGGTTAAATGCACTTGGTCGCAGCTTGTGCTGGCGCACCACAAGACACAAAATGGCCGCCGATCACCCCAGAAAAATGAGACTGACAAACGGTCTGTGCAGCCTAAAAACAGTGAGCAATTGAGGATCAGCAGCTCAATGATCCACAGCTGCAGATCGATCAGTTAATCAAGTCCTTTGGAGGAGTTAATCTGCCTAATCTCGCCCTACTGTCGCAGCCGCAACCTCTCCCTACGCTAATCAGAGCAGAGTGACGGGCGGCGCTATGTGACTCCAGCTTAAATAGAGGCTGGGTCACATGGTGCTCTGGCCAATCACAGCCATGCCAATAGTAGGCATGGCTGTGATGGCCTCTTGGGGCAAGTAGTATGACGCTTGTTGATTGGCTGCTTTGCAGCCTTTCAAAAAGCGCCAAGAAAGCGTCACAAAAGCGCGAAGAAAGCGACGAACACCGAACCCGAACCCGGACTTTTACGAAAATGTCCGGGTTCGGGTCCGTGTCACGGACACCCCAAAATTCGGTACGAACCCGAACTATACAGTTCGAGTTCGCTCATCCCTATTGCTGACCCCTGCTATAGGAAATCATTTATTTTAACAAATGTACAAAAACATGAAAATAAGTGATAAAATTGCAAATTTTTTATAAATACTTTATAATTTCTTGATACATGAAATTCCTTTAATTGGATATCGATAGGACATGATGGGAGTCACATTTGCAGTAAACCCATAATCTGCTCCTATAATGAATCAGAGAAGGCTTTTTATTGGTTCTTCTGCTTCTGTTCTGAAGACAGGTGGCAGGAGTTGTATCCAGCCATATTAGATTTTTACTCTGATTCCCCATAGATATCACAATAGCAAGACATTTCTAGTAATGTTAAATTGAATAGCACCCATCATCCTCTGCTCTGAATTACCTGGTGCACTATTGAATGGCTTGTAAATCCGTACTGAGGTATTTGGCTCAAAGGGGTATTCCCATCTGGGTCATTGATGGTATCAAATAGGTGCAGGTCCCATCTCTGAGACTCACTGCTATCTACAGAAGGTGACCCTTGAAGTGAACAAAGAGCGCAGCCACCCTCCATTCACTGATATAAGAGTGCCAAAATAGCCATGGCTCGGCTGTTTCCAGCAGTCTCATAGAGGTAAAGTGGCCATGTCTGCATGGTATGCTCTCCATTCACTGTTATGGGAGCACACCTTCCAGACTAACTTCAGAACTCCCATAATGATGAATGGAGAGCACGCCCAGGGCTGTTTGAAGGAATTTGGGGGCCCCAAGAAAAATAGACATGGAGGCCCCCACAGTATAGCCATACAGTTTAAGTTCACCCACACTTTTTGCCGCCCTAGGCAAGATAAAAATTGACGCCCACCCCACCCCTTTCTCAGCTTTTAAATTAAAAGAACTGCTATGTTTCCCTTAGGGTTAATCCAGCTTCTTTTAGCTGTCTCTTTTTGTGGAACGGAATTGCGGACCGATACATTTCTATGGGGCCGCACGACGTGCGGCCCCGATCCGGAATTGCGGACCCGGATCCGCAATTCCGATCCTGAAAAAAATAGAACATGTCCTATTCTTGTCCGCAATAGCGGAAAAGAATAGGCATATTCTTAGTGCTGGCAATGTGCGGTCCGCAAAATGCGGAACACACATTGCCGCTGTCCGTGTTTTGTGGATCCGCAAAACACACACGGATGTGTGAATGGACCCTAAATGTGAGGTAAATTAGTTTCCAATGTAGTATTAATAACTAAACAATTACATAATAAACATATTGAATTGTCTACTTACCACCAGGACAATAAGATGATCTGGTCTCTGGCTGCAGTCCGGCTCTTGGTCTGGCTCTGCGAACTCCCTTGTCACTTTCATCCCCCCCCTCCCTTGTCACTCTCATTATTCCCCCCCTCCCTTGTCACTCTCATTATTCCCCCCTCCCTTGTCACTCTCATTATTGCCCCCCCTCCTTTGTCACTCTCATTATTCCCCCCCTCCCTTGTCACTCTCATTACCCCCCTCCCTTGTCACTCTCATTACCCCCCTCCCTTGTCACTCTCATTACCCCCCTCCCTTGTCACTCTCATTACCCCCCTCCCTTGTCACTCTCATTATCCCCCCCCTCCCTTGTCACTCTCATTATCCCCCCCCTCCCTTGTCACTCTCATTATCCCCCCCTCCCTTGTCACTCTTAATCTTCCCCCCTCCCTTGTCACTCTTAATCTTCCCCCCTCCCTTGTCACTCTCATTATTCCCTCCCCCTCCCTTGTCACTCTCATTATTTCCCCCCCTCCCTTGTCACTCTCATTATTCCCCCCTCCCTTGTCACTCTCATTATTCCCCCCCCTCCCTTGTCACTCTCATTATCCCCCCCTTGTCACTCTCATTATTCCCCCCCTTGTCACTCTCATTATTCCCCCCCCCCTCCATTGTCACTCTCATTACCCCCCCTCCCTTGTCACTCTCATTATTCCCCCTCCCTTGTCACTCTCATTATTCCCCCTCCCTTGTCACTCTCATTATTCCCCCTCCCTTGTCACTCTCATTATTCCCCCTCCCTTGTCACTCTCATTATTCCCCCCCTCCCTTGTCACTCTCATTATTCCCCCTCCCTTGTCACTCTCATTATTCCCCCCTCCCTTGTCACTCTCATTATTCCCCCCCCCTCCCTTGTCACTCTCATTATTCCCCCCCCTCCCTTGTCACTCTCATTATTCCCCCTCCCTTGTCACTCTCATTATTCCCCCCCCTTGTCACTCTCATTATTCACCCCCCTCCCTTGTCACTCTCATTATTCACCCCCCTCCCTTGTCACTCTCATTATTCACCCCCCTCCCTTGTCACTCTCATTATTCCCCTCCCTCCCTTGTCACTCTCTTCTCCCCCCTCCCTCCTTTGTCACTGTCTCCCCCTCCCTCCTTTGTCACTGTCTCTCATTTCCTCCCCCCCCTCCCTTGTCACCTCTAGTGTAGCGTGGCCGAGCTCTGTTCGGTCCGCGGTACAGGAGCATTTGTTTCCTGTACCCGGCCGGACTGAAAGGAAGTGCACACTAAGTGAGCACTTCCTGTCAGTCCAGCCAGGTACAGGAAACAAAAGCTCCTGTACCACGGACCGAACAGAGCTCGGCCACGCTACATTAACAACAGCATAGAGGCAGAGCAGACACAGCAGGCAGGATTCTTTAGAGCGGCAAGCACTCAGCCTCAGCCGCTCAGGCAAAACAAGCACCGGCTCTGCTTGGGGCCCCGGGCCAGCTCGGGGCCCCAAGCAATTGCTTGTTTTGCCTGTGTGTTAGCGACGGGCCTGAGCACGCCATATATGCACAGTCTCCTTCACTTTTGGGGCCCTGTTCTCTAGATATGAGCAGATCTCAGAGGTGGGACCCTCATCTGTTTGACATTGATGGCATAAACCAAAGATATGCCATCAATGTCCCAGATGGCCCAACCCATTTAATATGGTGGTGTTGTTGTGCAGTCGTACTCTCCAATCCAATTTGACATGTTAGAAAAGGTGACAGGTCTTTTATCCTTTCATAAAATTTTAAATCTAATTTGCAGCATCATTAATCCTTCTCCCCCATATCTTGTTACAAGGGCTCCAACATTTCCAAATGTAGAACTCAAAGGAAGTGGGCTGCTCTGGTCCCTGTAGGCATTGCAGGAGTTAGTGAATAGAACACCCAGTCTATGTCTTCTGCAGCCCTGCTTTATGCATTTTTAAACTTTCTATAGTAGAAAGTCCGTAGGAAGTTTAGCTTAGTTATGTCTGGTGATTCATACTCCTACTCCTTACATATTATAATAGAAGGAGGTCCCATTTCCAAAGACAAGATTCAGAAGAGATGGGGGTTGTTTCAGTTCAAGTGTAGAACTGCCAGGACTTTTGCATACCTTTATCCAGCAGATAGTCCCAGTGTTTTGAAAAAAAAACTGGAGGAGGTAGAATTTTCCCAGTTGTGGTTGAGGAATGAAACCACCTTCCCAATGTGTTAGTTCAAGGGTCCCCCATCTCCAAACTCGCAGATGAAGTGTTATGCCGTGATTGCAGACCCACTGTCACTTGAACAGAATTGGGTTCAGGCTACTCCCAAGGACATTATCAAAGTGGCCCCCTTGGTTTTCACCATTTGACCCCTATACAGAAATGTGGACTTTGCTGCAGGGGAACCACCAGGCCACTGCCACAGAGTAGTTTATGTTCAAGTGACTGCTCACTGAAAAAAAACACCAAACAGATATACCACTGACTATACTAGCTGGTCATACAAGCAGATATTAAAAGCTGAGACTTTTGCCAATATATTCCTGTCAGGAAGATATCGGAGCCCATCATGCACCACGTCACGGTCACTCAGCATGGCGAGGGGTCCTACCACTGCACTAACTATGGTGTGAACACGGTCTGAAGGTGATGAAATCCAGCTCACAGCCAAGCTTCCACACAACCGCATAGCAGGTCAGCTAATGCAATGTGAACACAGCCAGACTGTAAGCCACACCCATATCAGACCATGTGATGGAGGTTTCCAGGTGCAACAGAATGTTCAATTGCCAGATAGAGGCCCATTCAATACATATAAAACAACATCACAAAAATATAGTGGCCAATATGGGGGAACTGTCTCAACCACAAACACTGTAGCGTGTCTTTCATTGGGCGAGCAGTCCCACCGCATGTGAACCACAAAATTACCGTGGCAAGTATGGGGGAGCTGCTCAAACCCCAAACACTGTAGCGTGTTTATCATTGGGGGAGCAACTTGCCATTATGAGTGACCGTGACGTGGTGCATGATGGGCTCCGATATCTTCCTGACAGGAATATATTGGCAAAAGTCTCAGCTTTTAATATCTGCTTGTATGACCAGCTAGTATAGTCAGTGGTATATCTGTTTGGTGTTTTTTTTCAGTGATTTATATGATTGTATTTTCATCCGCACAATGCTCCTGTTTGTGTAGGATGTTTTTGTGGTGCATGTGGACCGCGCTGGCGTCCTCCTTTGTATGCATTACTTGCTCGGGATGGTCGTTTGCTGCGGTCCACATGCGGTGGGGTTGCTCCCCCAATGATAAACACGCTACAGTGTTTGGGGTTTGAGCAGCTCCCCCATACTTGCCACGGTAATTTTGTGGTTCACATGTGGTGGGACTGCTCGCCCAATGAAAGACACGCTACAGTGTTTGTGGTTGAGACAGTTCCCCCATATTGGCCACTATATTTTTGTGATGTTGTTTCAAGTGACTGCTCACCAACAAGGGTCAAGAGATGCTGGTGTATAGCACTAAGGGTTCAGGCATAAATGTAGTCAGGGACAGACCAAGGTCAGGGCAGACAGAGTATGTGCAATCCAATAAATAGTCCGAGGCCAGGGTCGGAACGGAGAATAGACATTGAAGAGTTACTCCCAGGAAAAAAGGCAGAAGTCAGTACATGAGGAGACAGAGGAAGGTGCCTTAAATACCCCTGGATGACTGACCATTTAGGTGCACACACTGGCCCTTAAAGAGGCAGAGGAGGCATGTGCACATGCCCTATGGGCAGTGAAAGGCACTCTGCTGCCTGGAAGAAGCAGGCCGCAATCTGCAAGAAAGAACAGCTAGGCAGCTCCAATAGCCTGGCGCACTGACAGTGGCATGACTAGGGTGTTTGGCACCCAGGGAGGGTCCTTTCTCTGCCCCCCTCCAATACTTAAAAAAAAATTGTACCCCCTTTCACAGTAGTATTGTCCTCATTGTACAACCTTCACAGTAGTTCTGGACAGATGTGTGCCCCCTCACAGTAGTTATGCCCACATTGTGCCCTCTCACAGTAGTTATGCCCACATTGTTCCCCCCTCACAGTAGTTATGCCCTCTCTGTGCCCCTTTCACAGTAATAATCCCTATTGTGCCCTTTCGCAGTTTAAACCCCCATTGTGTCCCCTTCATAATAGTAATCCCCATTGTGCCCCCTTAATAGCAGTAATGCCCACTGTGCTAGTAATGTCCTCTGTGCCCCCTCCATAATAGAAATCCCCATTGTGCCCCCTTCACAGTAATAATGCCGACTGTGCCCACTTCATTGTAGTAATGCCCTCTGGCTCTGTGCCCCCTCCATAGTAGAAATACCCATTGTGCCCCATTCACATTAGTAATGCCCTCTGTGCCCCCTCCATAGTAGTATTGCCCTCTGTGCCCCCAGCTGTTTAAAGAGAGGGCAGCACTCATATACAGCGTTACAGAACATACGGGGTCATACAGTGCCCCATGCCTCTTACATCCAGTGACTTCTCTTCTCTGATGTAGATATTCTCTTTCCTCTTCTTCTCCTGTTAGACCAGACCAGCATGGTGACTTCTTTCAGCTGTGCCTCGTCTCTGCAGAGTTTAACAAACAGACATTTTACTTTCCTACTTTTCCATCATCCTTCCATCTTCTCAACACCCCATCCTGCCACCCCTAATACTGTGTCCACTGTGCTCCCCAATACTTTCCTGCAATAACAGTCCCCCTGAAAATACTGGTACCACACAGATCAGATCAGGCCCCCATATAAAACCCATTATGGAAGCGCTCACTAGTATTCCCTTTATAAGATGCACTGCATCTTATAAAGGGAAAAGCAATGAGCACTTCCATCTGTATTGATGGAAGCGCTCATTGCTTCTGTTCTGACACCCCCCTGAGAGCCAGCACCCGGGGCGGTCCGTCCCCCCGAGCACACCACTGCCCACTGAAAAGAATGAGAGCAAGCGCGGGTCAGCCAGACTACAGGAGAATGGGAGTAGAAGAGTAGGGGAGAAGAGTGGTGCCCATGCCCAACAGGGAGAGTGGAACAGCGATGGGCTTGTGCCACTGATATAACATAAAGAAGTACTCTGAAGCCTGTGGACATGGTAATAGTGCCAGCATTAATAATTCTGAATTCTGCAGCCTTGATATGTGAAGTTCCTCAAGTCTTAAGTAAAATACTAGAATAAGGTTCATTCTTCAGACAAACTAGTTCTTTTATATTTTTGATTTGCAATCTGAATTTGCACAACATGGTAGATACCTCTTGGTATGATTATCTTTATAATTGAGCCAATAGAATTAGAATAGAATTTGTATTTTCAGAAATTGGAGTCATATCGCTAAGATTGAGCAAAATTTTATGGGGATCTGATCTCTGTTATACCAACCAATCTCTAGAATGAAGTGGCAGCAGAGCTAGGAAAGTCTTCTCTACCCTTAACCCCAGTAAGAATTTTCCACCTGTAAAAGCCAAGCATAGCCAACAGTAGATGATGTGACACATCGCTTTCCTATCACTGCTGCAACTTTGTTCCAGCATTCATTAGGAGTCAGGTCCCACCAATCGCACATTAGTGGCAATGTCCTAGAGATATGTCTGCATCTGTATTTTAAGGAGACAGCTCCTTTAAATCTCAGAAATGAAAATGTTTCACGAATACAGTATCCTTACAAGCTCACACACTCCATTTTTATTCACAGCATAGATCATCCTGTCAGAAAATTCATAATCCAATGCTAGCTATTCATCTCAGAAGAGATAAATCCCCTTAAACCACTTTCTGCTCTTTCTGCTCTTTTATTTGCGGATTAGTACTGCAGCTCTTGTAATGGTATGGTTAAAACACTTAATTGTCACAGTTTATCACTTATCTTGGTTTTATTAACACTAATCCTCTTATCAAAATACTTTGAAAACATTGTTTTTATAATGTAAACCCTGCATTTGCTGGAAAGGTTCTAGCTTAATAACTGATGCAGCTCAATGAAATAAGCTTCATATCGCTGCCAACACAGTAAGATTTTTGTCTTGAAAGCAAATGGACCACAATATTATTATTATTTTTCATTTTTTTTAAGAGAACTAATGCTTAAAAAACAAACTCTAAGACGTTCATGACTGTGTAGTGTAAATGGGGATCTTTTTTTCTGCCAAGACCACCAGCAATTTTGAGTTCATTGGGGTCTTCACGGTACCTTGAAAGGCCAAAAGACACATTTGTACAAAGTGAAACATTTCCATTCACTTCCAATGTATTACCGTGAGAGTGGGGTTTTAACCCGTCACGCTGAAAAGCAAATAATAGTTATCATTTGGCCCTTTTGTTTGCTACTTGGTGAACAGTCTTTTGTGTGGTTGACCAGTTTCCTACAGATTTTTTACAAAATAAATTAGCACGCTCCAGTCTGTTCACCCAACTGAAAATGTCTAGCTAAATATTCTCATGGTTTAAGAACTCGAAGTTCCGAATTAAGTTCATTTAAATTTTTAAACTATTTTATTCCAAATATAGCAGAGCTGTATATATTTCTTATGTTGGCAAGAAATAAGGGAAAATGAAGGGAAGTATTACTGTAGGATCACACTAAACTGGGGGTGTTTGTAGACTGTAACTATAAAGATACATAGGTCTGCATATGAGCTGTAGACATAAAACTGTAGAATATAGCCTTTGAAATTCACCAGTGAGTTTACCTGATGCCCTTGGCCATCAAGGCAAGGCAAAACGAACAGTTGCTCCAAAGCCTCCACTAACAAGACATCTCCACCATCTAGGGGCATCCCCCCAAAAATAGATGTTTGATGAAGTCTTTAGTTCTGATTATTGTACCATCTTCAACAATACAAATGTTTAAAGGGGTTGTGCAGCCTAATGATATTGATTACCTATCC
The DNA here is from genome assembly GCF_014858855.1 of Bufo gargarizans. NCBI lineage: Eukaryota > Metazoa > Chordata > Amphibia > Anura > Bufonidae > Bufo > Bufo gargarizans. Next base: position 305,868,049 of record NC_058084.1, read on the forward strand.
TCAGGCCAGGTCAAGCTAAAGTTAATCAACATTTTGCAACTTGCTGACTGATAGGCGCATGAATTTAATTGAATTCCATAAGGGCACACATTGTATTAATCACAGCTAAAACTAGATGTATGATCTCCATGTGATTTACCAAAAATTCATAGAACAAAATGGAAAGAACTCATAATACCCCAATGTCAAAGCCTATTGATTTCCATTCAGAAATACCACAAATTCATTAGCAATTTACAGTTTGTCACAAATGATTGCCGCATCAAACAACAGTTCCTGTGGTCAGACTCATCATGTCTTAGAAGAATATGGTCTTAAAGTTAGTTCGGAGCAGCTCCAGTATTGTTTTGCATAGTACAGCAGTTTCAGCAGTTCATCGTCTGACTTCAGCATTTGATCTTTCTTCCCTTGATCAATGCCGCTTTAGAACCTCATCATTTGATCTTAAAATAATGAACGATAAAAGAAAAACTATCCCTCTCAAGAAGTGCGAAGCTGAGATCCTAGCAAACTAAGAAGTATGGAGGGAGTAGGACACATGTAGCCTAGACTGACCATGTTTCCACCCTGGTGTGCGACTGACTAGTCTGTCGATTTCTATTGATTTCATTGAGCGACGTGCTAGAGTTCGTGTAGTCTGCTTTACAAATTAGGTTGATCAATAAACCTTTGATGTCTGCTATTCATGTGTCAATGGCAGTTACTCTTGCAAAAGTGACAATATTAAGTGCTGACATTTTGGTGGTTATAGCTTGAACTTGCTCACAAAATGACTGTAGGTCATCAATTTCTGAGCAGCAAATGCAAAAGTGACAGCTACTGTAACAGCAAAAATGTCACCAAAATAAAAGACAAAATGGCAACATCGCTGTAAAATAAAAATAAAAAGGAACAAGCAGGGCTGACTCTCCTGATCTCTTCCATCTTGCAGCAGGGCTTTGCAAAGCAGCAGGGCTCATTAATAGCGATGAGCGGCAGGGGCAATATTCGAATTTGTGATTTTTGCAGATATTTTGTAGAATATTCGTCGAATATTCGCGAATTAGAATGTGTTATATTCTGCATTCTTTTTTTTTTTTACTCAAAAATCGACAAGGTAATGACCATGTAATATGTGAATATTACGTGATCAATACAGGCGTAGGTCAAAAACTAATATATAGCACTATAGACTATAGAGCTATATATTTATTTTTAGAATATTCATCATTTTTTCCATCTGAACACATGATTGGCCCAAAAGCAATTTAAGCAGGGAGGAATCATGACTTCACATGGAAAAAATGACGAATATTCTAAAAAAAAGAATATACCGTATAGCACTATATTGAATATGGTGCTATATATTAGTTTTTTAGAATATTCGTCATTTTTTTCCATCTGAAGTCATGATTCCTCCCTGCTTAAGTTGCTTGTGGGCCAATAACTCATTGGCCCACAAGCAAGAAGCAGGGAATAATCATGACTTCAGATGGAAAAAAAATGACGAATATTCGAAAAACAAATATATAGCACTATATTCGAAATATTCGCGAATTCTCAAAGTTGAGATATTCGAGATAAAAATTTGCTTTTAGAATATTTGCGCTCAACACTAGGGCTCAATAACATTTTTGCTCCACTACAGACAAAGCACTGCAGGGAGACGCCTACTCCAGCCAGTTGTCTTACACCCAGACACAGGGCAGTTAGAAGGAGAAGGGGGCATGGATGAGTTCCTGGGACAGACAGAATATATATTTTTAATATATTAGTAATATGAGACAAACTAGAACCAAGGAAATGGAGCGCATGAAGGGAGATGCTGGGAGATTTTCTGTGTTTCTTTTAAGTAGTTCTCCTATGAGTAGAGCTCTGCTTAAATTGCACTTCATAGAGCATGTGCAACTGATAAACTCTGGCCTATATAATCCTTTATTAGTTGGAGATCTACATCTAGTGCAGCTACAAAGTAGTTTTAGAAACCAGTGGCTGATGCCCCCAATAGATATATCCACCATCTCCAGAAAACCAACCAGCTTGACTGCTTATGCCAAAGACCTCGTTCCTATCCTACAGGTTCATGTATTCCAGGCTGAAGACTGTAAGTTACTCCCAACTACTGTACATATATCGCAATTACTGCACATATCCATTCAGGATCACAGTCAAGTTATCATTTTTGGCCTGAGGTATGCTTTAAGCTTTTTTGGGGCTCCTGCTATTACAATGTTGCATGCATAGCTGTATGTAACTAGGTTACATTGAACAGTCACTCAAAACTATGATGAGACATTTCTGGCTGGAGTTCAACAGAACAATGCTGTTTCAAACATTAAACCTTATAGTGAATTGTTTTACTTCAGTCAGCATAAGCAGGGGATGTGCCATACTGAGATATGAGAGTGGGAATCAGCAGGTAAGAGCCAGCATCAAGAGCTGAAAAATATATTCAAGAGAGTTGAAGTGACAAAAAAAAGTTCCAGAATATTATTGATCAGCAGATTGCTTGGTTCTCTGCACTTGCCAGCTTTGTGTCAAGTGACACACACAGATGCTATGAGTGCACTTCTGAAATATAGCATTTTATTAATATATGCCATTACAGGCAGAGATTTTGTAATCATGGAGCTGTTTGCTTTGGTCCTACAGATTCTGCACAGTCTCCCCGTTGATATATATGTGCATGTGTGTGTGTGTGGTTGTGTGTGTTTTAATGTAAGATAATTAATTCTGTTAAAATGTAGACGCTTATGAGGAGACATTTCCCTCTAAAAACAATTATTTATGTATTTTTTTATTTATTCATGGTGTGTTATAAAAAGAAAACAATTACATTTTCTGTGTTTTCCATATTGTTGGCCTATACTAATGCGACAGTAACGTCTCATTAATCGGTCACACAGCTTAGTCTCAGTGAATGGGCCTGAGATGCAATAATAAGAACAGTCATATACAATGGACAGCGCTATGTATGGCATGCTGCAAGGAGGCTGCAGCATATTGAAGGTGCTGCAACCAATCAAAACAGCTGATAGGCTGGGGTGGCGTGAGTCAGACCCCCCACTGATAGCATCCCAAGGATAGATCTTCAATATAGAAGACCTAGAAAACCCATTTAATGGTTATAGCAAGGTTCTTTGTACAGGAAGTTTGTACATGCATGATGCAAACTTCATGATGCTTGGAGACCCTATTACATACTCTGGTGCTCAGGAGCTTCAAGCTATACTATACCTCTGGTACCTATAACTGTACTAATAAAAGAACCCTGTTCATTGAAAAGATGCCTTACACTTTAGACAGATGGTCGACCAGAAATCCCCCCCCCCCCCCCCCCCCCGCTACACACACACACGACTGGTCTGAGCCACTTCTCGAGGTGACATTTTTTTACTAAGAGCAAATGGATCGGGAGTATTTAAATCCAACAGCCCAGTCTTTCTTATTGTCCAACCTTTGACATCAGGGGTACACAACACTACTACTACTAATATGCATCAGATGGTCAGCTGGTCCTGCTGAAATCAACAGGTTCGGACAACATTAATCCAATGTGCGTGGCCCGGTTTACAGTGTTACTCCAACTTACCGGTCTACTAACATGTCATTTTATTATTCATGTTTAAATGCTTCTTTTAGCACTGGGAGCCACAGGTGCAACTGAATTTAGTGGATATTTGAGATTCTGAAATATGGAAATCACAGATCATAGACATAACAAATGCAAAGAACTTAGCAGTCAGTGCCGGTGTCAGAGTCCCAGTTCAGTGACTAGGACTGTAACTATAACATTGGCATAGTCTCTACATCTAGAGGAAAGAAGGAATTATGGAACTCTCTGCCTGAGGAGGTGGTAATGGTGAACTCTCAAAGAGTTTAAAAGGGGCCTTAATGTATTTCTGGAGTGTAATAAAATGACAGGTTATAGTTAATCATTGACCCAGGGACTTATTCTGAATACCAGATTTGGAGTTGGGAAGAATGTTCCCCCTAAGAGTAGGAAAATTGGCTTCTACATCATGAGGGTTTTGCCATTGCACTGGATTGCAGGTTACTACTGTAGGCAGAACTGGATGGATGTCTTTAGCCTTACTTTGATAAAAAAAACTACATCTCCTAGAATGTTTTCACAATACCACAGAATACTTACCTTTAGCTTTGGCCTAATTAGATCCCAAAAGTGACCCTAAATCATGGTCAGTCAATCCACTGGACATAGCAGCTGACAGTGTCAATGACCCACCGCATTTTAGGACATCCCACCTACAGGCTTTCCATGGTAGCTTCCATCTAAAGTCTACTATTAAAAATACTCTTTATATTTAGATACTGTCCTTTTATAATATTGTTACTGCTATACTACTGTATGGTACAACAAACAAAACTGTTTTGCGATTGCATAGTACCTCTAGAATGATTTTTATTTAATTATTTTATACAACACTGATGTATGCATGCAGGAAATGACAGCCATTAATGAGGTTATTAATTTTTCCAAACAAATTGCAGTCTATATAAGAAGGTTAACGGCATGAGCCCTACCTGTAACTCTAGTATATTCTAATTACCGCGTAACACGTAGCTGTTCAGTAACACCATTTTAAATTACAGCATATCTCTCTGAACTTGTTTTTATTATTTTTATTTCAAATCCTGCGAGCCTTTGACGTTGCAGATCCCAAGTGACATGCCTGCATATATAACCACATTAAATCTGACATTGCCTCAAACAGTACTTGCAAAAATTATGGTGATCACGTTAGTTCATAGCACAAAGAATTAAGATTTTAGAATGCTTTTGTTAATGAGGTTGACTGGAATTTTTTTCGGAACCTTAGATTATTTATAAAATGAAGCAGAATGTAGTACATTAGTAGACTCTGTGGTGTATGTATTGAACCTCACAATTTTAAATTTGTATTTTATTTTAAGAATAAAGTGTGAAGTTTTGAGCCATCTTACAGCGGACTCTTACATAAGTTGATACTGAGCTAATAATGAACACCGGTCAACAATATACAATTTAAAGTGCCTTTCATAGGGTCTGATGAAAAATGAAATGAGGGCAGACAATCATTAGTGTGATTGTTCATACCCCATTCTCTTCGCACGTTGCCAGCAGCACATACAGGGCAAAGTTCTGCCAACTAATGACAATTTTAGGTGCCACATAAAATATGCGATCATTCAACAAACAAGAATTTTGTCCATTTCTAGGGGGATCAGCAGCACTTTTACATTGGGAAATTATCACCAATGGAAATTCCTTCCCAATAATTGGCCTAGTCCTTGGCCAATGTAACAGAGCCTTAAAGTGTCACTGCACATTGAAAAACTTTTGATATTACCGAGATATCAAAGATTTTGATTGGTGGGAGTTCAAACACTAAAATGAGGAGAGAGAAGCACTTACATAGCACTTTTTCTTTACCCACTGCAGGAAACGGAAGTGATAGAGTCCTTAAAGGGTTTGTCTGACTAACTAATGTATTGTGATTGTCCATATTGCCTCCTTTGCTGGCTTGAGTCATTTTTCCATCACATTATACACTGCTTATTTCCAGGGGTTACGACCATCCGGCTATCCAGCAGCGGTTGGCCGTGCTTGGGCACTATAGGAAAAAGAGTCAGCCTCTCTGGTGAAGTGTGCATAGGCAGGCGCACTTGCTTGCTCTTATTCAGTTATAATCAAAGTGCAGTATCTGTGGATCACTGCAGCTGAGTAATGGATTTAAGGTGCTCTTGGTTTATGTGACCCACCCAGTCACAGAGAGGAATACAAAATAATATAGGATAAACCAGGCACTCAAGTATGGAGTAAATTGATAAGGATATTTATTCCCACAATGACAATAGAATATAGCAATAAAATTCACCAATAAAAATCACCAATAAAAGACTATAAAATATTATAAAACACTTTAAACCGTAATAGCAGCAATATAAGGCATGTGCACTAAAAGTCAATGTGTTAATTGAATGGCAGCAGCATTTATATTAAATTAATACGCAGCAGCAATAGACATATGCATTGATTAATATATAGCAGCATTGGACATATGTGGCTTGTAGATACTGAAGTCATTGGGTTCAGAAGACAAGGAAAACGCAGAAAAAACGGTTACCACTGAGGAAGGGGTCATTCAGAGAACCCCGAAACGCGTATGGTCTAATACCCTGTACCGGCATGCTGGAAAAATAGCTCCCCTGGACTTCCAAGAATTCATCAGCTGTGACTAAGAGCGACGAACACCGGAGGAATCCTAATAAAGCCACAGACATTGCTTCGGTGAGCAGGACATCCAGGTGACACTGCGCTCACAGCAAATTTCCACAGATCCGGACGTAGGATAAAGACATACTGGCCAGGTAAAACTAAGCAACAGAGTTGCTCAAATCGGTGGGACGCCACCGCTGTGCAAATTCAGCATTACCGAAACCAAAGAAGCGCTTATAAGACTTTGCTACCAATTACGGTTTTTCTGCGTTTTCCTAGTCTTCTGAACCCAATGACTTCAGTATCTACAAGCCACATATGTCCAATGCTGCTATATATTAATCAATGCATATGTCTATTGCTGCTGAGTATTAATTTAATATCAATGCTGCTGCCATTCAATTAACACATTGACTTTTAGTGCACATGCCTTATATTGCTGCTATTACGGTTTAAAGTGTTTTATAATATTTTATAGTCTTTTATTGGTGAATTTTATTGCTATATTCTATTGTCATTGTGGGAATAAATATCCTTATCAATTTACTCCATACTTGAGTGCCTGGTTTATCCTATATTATTCTTATTCAGTTATATCGGGTAATACAGCCTGGACTGTTTATTGGCAGCACCAACATCACCTCCATTTTTTTCCACTCTCATTGAGGCTATGTAATATATTTTATGTAGTCTTTGGGAACCTGAAAGAGGGAAAAGTGACTTCTTTCCAAATGTCCCAATTGAAATTGACACCAAGCTCTTGTGTTATACAAGATTTAGCAGTGAGATCCTACATCTAACTGGTCCTAGAGCAGAGCCTGTCTTTGTGGCCGTAGCCTCAGGACAGATCTCATTTTTTGGACGTCCTGGATTAGAAACAAATCAAGACATGACAAAATTACAATAATCTTTCTTTCCAGTGCTCACTGTCAACACCACCAAATCTTATTTGACCTCCCAATATGGCAGTGCAGCAATATACAATGTATTTTCAACATTACAGACCTTGAAAAAGGAGGAAATGACTCCAAAACTAGTAACTAGTAGGTTTGAAACTGGAAACCAGCTCTTGTGGACGAGGTTGATGTACTACATCTGCCAGGCCCAGTACTAGAGCCATGACATATGACCAGAACAGATGTCGTTGTGTGCCCTCATGGACCATTGTTCATTTAGATCATCACTGCAGTAAACCGACTATGGTGTATAACATGTAATTTCCGATTAAATTACCTTTTATGAATTCCAGATGAAACTACCTTTTTAAGAAATTTGGCTCTGTTGCAGCCAAATCAGCATCGGTAATTATACATGATGAATCTCGACAATATGTTAGAATTTGTGCAGCTAGATTGATTCTTCCTCTGTTGTACCAGAACACACACTTTTCAATCATGCTTTTTTTCTTTTATCTAAACTGTGCATCAAAAGTCTTAAATAAGATAAAGTAAACTTGAACCATTACCAGAATTTCCGATAATTGACATTTGCCGGAGCAGCAAAGGAATTTCAGTACACACATTCATGATCATTTTTGTTTTACATTTTACTCAGAGATGCCTGCCTGGTAGGAAACAAACAGGTGCACATATGATTAGCAAAGTAGGGGGCAGAATTCAATACCCAGTGGCATACAATGAGCAGCATATTACTATGGGAGGAACAATGTGTCCCATTCAGATCTCCATTAAATGTCTACGGTTCAGTGCACACAAGAACATGTCTCCAGTGTTTCAGGGCATTAATACAATCCCTTAATTCACAACATTATTACTCATATTGACTACACAAATTTGCACAACAAAAGCTAAAGACATTTTGTTAGATTCCGTCAGGAAATGTGCTACAGAATTTCATAGCATAGTGGTTGAACAAAGACCCCAAACAGATGGGGATGGTAAGTGACAGCCTGCCAGTCTGCCACCACCCTTCTTCACACATGAGCTTAACTTATTGATGGTGATTTGAGACATACTTCTAGAAGTTAATATATAATACAGTGCTAGGAATACGTAATCCAAAAGGAAACAAGTTTATTTTATTGTAGGGCGCTAATATTGCTACTTTTTCATATATTTTTTTAATTTTTGCTTTCTTATCTATAAACACAATAAATATACCCATTGGATTAAGTTACACAAATGTTTGCATTTTTCATTGCGTGAGATACTCAGTTTAGTGTGTGTGCAGCAGTGGCATCCAGCTCTCAGGTGGAAGGTGATGTGACCCACTCAGCATGGATCGGGGATGTGTTCACAGCCTTCAACTTCAAAGAGTTTTATCCAGCGAGTAAAAGCTGCAAAGTCTTTATTTCTTCATACCCAAACAATAAAAACAGTATACCTCCTTTGAGACAAATCTGACGCGTTTCGACCAATTTGGGTCTTAGTTTTTCCGTCATGCATAACGGAACCAAACAAAACTGTTATGTGCCCCCATAAACATGTATTAGGACGAAGCAAAACAGAATGCTTCTTAATTCTGTTATATTCCATAACCTCGGAATTAACAGAATTCAATAACACAAATGTGAACCCGCCCTTACTGATGTTCAGCAGATCAGTCGGAGATGATCAGCATGATTACTCTAGGTTTAGACCCCACCAAGGCCAAAATTTGCATGGTCCTCTGGTTTACACAATACTCTAAAAAACACAGTAGGTGAAATGGCTTCCCTGGAAATTGACCCTTGTGAGCATCTGAGATTAGGGAATAGGATTGTGGGGAAAGGGACTGAATGGAGTGACTAAAAATGTATATAGTGCTTCTGAATAAGTTAGTTTTATTCATGCAACTGGAAATAAAGTAAATAAATGATCCCCATGAGGATTTTCCCTTCTCAGATATAAGTCATTAGTGCATTGGTTGAGAGATATATAAGGGAAACTTTCTGTTCATGCATTGGTCTCTATATGGACATACAGAAAGAATATTGGAAAGTAGGAGGTGGGAAGTAGGGTGGACGTATGCCAATGTACTGCATTTAGGCAGGGGAGACAGGCAGCAGTTGGCACCCTAATAGTCAGGTATAAATAAGCAGCTCTAGTGGGGTTATACACAACACAGAAGGCTTGAATATGAGATTAGATGGGACCATAGTCAGTGCAGACACTGGAGGAACACTGGGAAGTGTGGGCAGACAGGTCAATGTGTGAGGAATACTCAGCATGTGGGTGGGAACTCAATGGTTGAACTGGACAAGATGTCACTAAGAGATGGAATCTGCAACACAAAGCACTCAATGTCCCATGGCAGTCCCGTGCAAGAAACTGGATTATCTATTTAATCTGGAAAAAAGCAGCATGTAAGAGGTCACTGTTTAATGCAGTCTATTCAAAGCCAAATTCTGTGCAAAACATGTCGCCCCCAACACTGCTGCAATTGTATTGTCAGAACTATCAGGACTTCTCAGGATAATCTATTTCTAGGAACAACGTGTGTATATCCGTAGAATGCATATGAGTATTTTCTATTTAATTGTACATAATGGAAAGCAATTACAATTTTATAAAAGAGAATGTGATGCTTCATGAGATATAATACTCAGCATTACTATTACACATAGGAACCTGCTTACAGTATTAGCTTTGGCGATAATAATTTTATTACATAGAAAAGATTCTGTCTTGGTCAGTTTGTATCATATATGAAAGGCAAGGTTGTTACTGGTAACATATTACTGACATCTAATCACTGGTCATATAACAGCCAGTTCTAAGTGTTAACTAATGGAAAAAGTCTGTTGTGAAGTGTGAAATATCAGCAAAATGGATTCCCACATGTATACATAATCCCAGCCATTGGTCAGCATATGTCCAGAATGTCTGACATGAAACTTGGCTACACATGTTCATAATTCATGAGTCAATGTAGTATGAAACCAAGAGCTGCCTCATTAAAATCATTGATTTCTCCTCTGTGAGCTGAACACTGTTGGTTGGCATGTTCTGCACTTTTAATATATAGTCATATAGGTAACTAAAAAATCTACTAGTCTACGGAGTCCAGTCTGCTTTGGTTTGTTTGATGTTGACTCTTCATGACTTGTCATTAAACTACATGCAAAGGAAGCCTTAGGCCTCTTTCACACTACAGTATTTTGCGTTCCGTATACGGTCCGTTTTTTGCGTTCCGTATACGGTCCGTATACGGAACCATTCATTTCAATGGTTCCGCAAAAAAACTGAATGTGTTCCGTATGCATTCCGTTTCCGTATTTCCGTTTTTCCGTTCCGTTGAAAAGATAGAACATGTCCTATATTTGGCCGAGAATCACAGTCCGTGGCTCCATTCAAGTCAATGGGGCCGCAAAAAAAACGGAACACATACGGAAATGCATCCGTATGTCTTCCGTATCCGTTCCGTTTTTTGCGGAACCATCAATTGAAAATGTTATGCCCAGCCCAATTTTTAATATGAAATTACTGTATACTGTATTTGCCATACGGAAAAACGGAACGGAACAACGGAACGGAAACGGAACCACAACGGAAGCAAAAAACGGAACAACGGATCCGTGAAAAACGGAACGCAAAACACTGAATGCAACATACTGTAGTGTGAAAGAGGCCTTAACCATACATTTCATTAAATGGACACATTTTTGTTGGATAAAAGGAATAATTGTTGTCATTCTGATTATCATAGAGTAATCAATCTATCGCTCTCCTTAGTTTCTGTAGATTTGTTATATGCATATATCTCTATATGCATTTATTATTTATATGCATATATCTCTATATGCGTTTTATATATCAGTCTTAATAAACACCTAAGCTGGAGGTGGATCCGCCGAAGTTAAGAAGAGGCATCGGCCTCTTCATAACTTCGGCGGATCCTGCACCAGTTCTAAATGTAAGACCGTTTACTGCTGCCCGCCCCCTTACCCGCATATAGCATGCCTACAATTTTCGACCCGGCGTGAGCAGGGAGAACTCACAGATGGCGGAGCAACGGTTAGTCTGCGCCTGACATACATCTAACAAGTATAATAAATGACCCACATAGAGTCAAGTATCGAAAGCAAGAACTGACCTGGGAATGCCAGCTACAACACTGATGCATGTTCAGATAAATCCCTTTGGCTTCCCTTAGAGTAGTATGCATACTGCATGCTAGCAAACATATTCCACAGACGTGCCAAATGAGTGATGTCACTCATATCCATCTGTATCCCCAGTGGGGAGCACAATCCAATTTCCATATCTCAGAAGCTCACACCATCACTGGCGCCATTTCATACAAATAGATAGAATATAGTAGGCGGCACTCACCAATATAGAAAAGAGATTCCTTTTAGATGCCATTTCATACAAAGCCTATGGACACAGCAGTTTGTTTTTGGAGTGTGGGGGGGAAAAAACAGCATCACCCAGGAAACCCATGCAAACATAGGGAATGATATAAACTCCATGCAGGCGCGAAATGTGTTGACTCTATATAAATGAAGATTATTGCTTTTTATGTTCTCCTTGGTTGTTTCAAACCCAGGGCCCCAGTGCTTCAAGGCCTCCGTGCTCTCCTTGTTAGCAGTTAATGGTAAAATATGATAACCCTACCTTCTCATTTCTTTACCCCGCCTTTGGGTGCCGTAGTAGCTTCTTACACTAAAACACATACTCCGGTCAACCGGTTTACTGCGAAATATACTTTAGATTATGTATGTGTCATCCGAAATGAGGACAGATTGTAAAAATATGCAAGAAAATACATTCTTTTTGTAGCTAGTAGTAGTAGATCATGTATTTTGGAAAAATAAAAGACAAATAAAGTTTTCTAAAGACCTTTTCTTTATAGAAGCTGCCATTGCTTATATAGTGGTCATTCAGAAGGACTGTACACACACAGTAATCATATGAAATATGCATGAATGCACTCCCAACCTTAATATGATTTTCTGCCGTTTATAACTAGTATGGTACAGCTGTGTTGCATCTTTAAGAAGTGGGAATTAAGGGAAATTGTATACATTACGACTTTCTTGGAGACATGCAGCTGTTCAGTTGCTACCAATAAATTATAGTAAAAAAAGTTACAAAATGTATTATCGCTAAGTTGCCAAATCATAAATTAACATTGCTCTAATTGCTCGTGTGAGCCAGATGGAGAGAGGACGAGAAGGAAAGAGAGGGAGAATGAGATAAGGGCCTTTAAACTGAGCAGCTCAACATTAACGCTATATAAGATGTCCTGAGTGTTTTGACAGGGTAAGTTGAGCGCGATGCCACCTCATTAAGTCCCACAAAACTGTGAAAGAAAAAGTTTCCCCACTCAATAGCCCAGAGTGAGGTCACCAGCTAATCTGACTTCATGGCAACAAAAGACCCTTGACTGATGAGAGGGCTTCCTGCACTGGAGGTCGGCATTCCTTTACCTAAACCAGGCTTTCAGACTGAAGAAAGAAAATCTGTTCGTCTGACTTGAACAATATCAGACAATGGCATGTGACTGTCAAATCCCCAATCTCCCATATGGATCACATAATGATTAACTGACCATTCAAATCTGGCCTGTGTCCCTGCGTTATCAGTACTCATATGTTTCTCTGGAAAACTGCAAGTCAAGTGAGATTGAATGCTACAGCAAGCATAAAATAATAATTAAGGTCAGGAATGATACAGATTTGCCATAAAAATAACCGTTATATGCTTTTGTGTCTCAGCAACGTATATATTTAGGGGGGGAAAAGCCGCTGTCCTTGGAAATTGCTTGGTAGGTATTCTATTTTCTGGAAGAAAATGCTTATATTCAGCAGTTTCAAAGGGCTTTTCAGATCATAAATACTGTATTTCTGAGAGCATGCTGTTAACTCCAGCAAATCAATAATACAGTGGAACCCTGTTGTAATCAAAGTAACCAAAGTGAAGTAATCCTCCTCACTAACTACAACCCCCAGTGTGCCTGTGTCCAAAGGTACTTTGTTGTATATAGGAAGATAACAGGCCTCTTTGTTCCTAAACATACTGTTCATATTTTATTATCATGCTATCCATGTGAAAGACTCCTCATCTTGTGGCAGAAAATATCATTATTTCCACTGAGGACATGATTTGACTTTATGCTTCTTTTTTCTTTCCTAGCTTCCTAGGTATCTGCTCTTAGAAGACAAAAGGATCAAACAACTTTTTAGAACTATATTTATTGGACATCAACTTGTACTGCTCTACTTTTATTAAATAAAACTAAAAAGATATCACAAGACAATGCGACATTTGAAGAATTATCCCAGACAAGGCGTCTACATCTACTACATAATGTTATTGGACTTGACAAATGGCATTTTCGGGTCTCCCAGTCAGCTAATAAGAGAATTAGATGATAAATCCCTGAACAAGCAGTTGCTGCACAATCGGCTGAAGAGAAGTTGGGTATGGAACCAGTTCTTTGTTTTGGAGGAGTACACGGGAACAGATCCTCTCTATGTTGGAAAGGTAAGACCTCCAAAATAGCATAAACATATATAAAATTGTCTTTCTTCACTTAGGCAATGGCCTGTAAAGAATTAATTTATGGCATCTGAAAAGAACATGGAATTGGTGTCACCTTGAGATATCTGGAGAGTATTCCAGCTGCTTAACATCCAATGAAATGAATATAAATCTCACATTAACTATGCAGCTCCTTATATTAAGGTGCCAAACACATCAAATGTTCCAGCAATGTGACAACTTATTACAGTTTCACGGCTATTCTCCTAGTGAATGATGATAATCCCATGTTTGAATACATTTATTAATTATTTCGGTTTTTTGTCCTTCCACAATTTCATGTGCAGTATCAATCAGTATTCACCCTGCAAGTTACAGTTAGTACATGCAGGTTACACAAAATGAAACCAAAATAAAAGCCCCAAAACAGTATTGGGCAGTGTCACAAACCCTCAACAAGCCCACTCAACATGGAACAGATATACCACCACAAAAAGAAAAGCCGAGTCGGAAAAGGCTCCAAATGTATAATACATTTTATTCAAAAACGTATACAATTCGTTGTTAAAATAGGCACAAAAGACATCAATAATGAAGTGCGGTATACACCTGAGGTGACTAATGAAAGATATAAATATGGTATGAGGAAGTTGACGGGTAGTTAGATGTTTCTGGTAAATGCTAATACAGTGTAATGTATGCAATACTTGCGCACATATTAACCAGACGCTGACCTATTGTCAAAATATATTGAGATGGGGTTAGTAAATTACAATAAAAAAGATGCTAATGCATCATGGAATGATGTTTGACATCCCCACACCAAAGGTCTGCATGTGGTGAAAGTGTGCCAGGTAGACATAAGCATATCAGAGAACCTATACCAGACAACATAAGACACCCCTCATACTAATTGCAACATATATGGCATACCCATAAAAATGGGGAACACACCTCAGGAGAACTCCCAGCATGCGCAAACAGCTTACATCTATCAGCCTACAGCAGGGCATGGTGGGAATTATAGTTTTACAACAGCTGGAGGGCCGCAGGTTGAGCATCCCTGCTTTAAAGTGTTGAGCAGCAACTCCAGCCTGTGGACAACATCCCAGAAACAGCTTTCTTTCTAGAAACAGCACCACTCGTGTTCCTACTCGGGGCATATTCACCCTTCCCCTTTGATGTTGATTTTACAGGATAATTCTGTGAAAATCAGAGTAGTTGGGAGGTGTGTGTTTACTGTACATAATTGCCTTTTTCTTTAACAGAACGTGTGCAGGTTGTCCATATAAACAGTGTCACCAACATTTATTTGCATGTTTTTAATATTAATATCACCAATCCAAATCTCTGTGACGGTGGCTTATCTCACTCAAAAATTCTGCAATTCTTGGCATCCTAAAATACAACTGCTCAATTATTCTGTCCCCAAACATCTGCTGTAAAAAGAGAGTCAAGTAGCCCACATACACATTAGATGGTCTGCCATTCGTGCCAAGTTTGGTCAACATAAATCTAAGGCTGCTTTCACATCATCACTATTATAGGAGCAGAAGAATGAAAGTAACAGAAGTGCCAGATATGATTAACTATAATGGGATCCATTAGGTTTTCATTCGGGAGAACATTCTTTCAGAGGAGAAAAAAGTTCTGCATGCAGGACTTTCCCTCCTCTATTTTTTACGAACTTTGTGACGGGAGCTTCCAACAGGTGTGAAAGCAGTTTAGTGTGTATAGCCAGTTATTGGTGGATCACTGAAAATGTCTAGTGAGGTATCTTCATTGTCTATGCACTGCCATGGTCAACTGCCTAATCGGTGTTGACATGATGGAAGAACTTATTGAACACTTTAGGTCATCAGTAGTGATAAATGCCCCTTTATAAAGACACATTTTCCAATCAGTGCATTGAGCTGAGCGATAGGATAGTAGAAGACCACCTTCATAGCATCAAATATTAGTTTTATATTCCACAATCACATGCGCAGCAATTCCAAGGTTTAATGATGCAATTATAATGTCCTCTTCAGAGGCTGCATGATGTGTTAAGGTATGCAGCAGTGCTATAGTTCCAGGCTATTTGTATATGACAGTTGCTAATTACTAGCATGCTCATTTCAAACTAGTGAAATGTCAGTGTAGCTCGTCTCGTAATAATGAAGATGTTTCCAGCAGAGAAGGATTAATTTGTTGGTTTACTTTGTGAAAGCAGTTTTTTATTTTTATTTTTCTGAGCGCATAAATTAATGAAAAAAAATTCCACTTTGTATTTCTTAGTGGGTTGTTTAGAATCGGATCTTAATCATTACAACACACTAATTAAAACCTTCGCTTAATAAGCCACACACCACAGAAGGAAGCATTGTTCTCTGGGCAATTTCAAGTGACTACTCCAAATGCTAGCAGAAAGAACTGACATAGAAGTCGTTTACCAGCACCGCCAATATCACTGCACCTGCTGCTTTGTTCCAGTGCAATGGCGCACATGATCCGTTCTTTACTGTCCGGGACAGATTCTGTATAATGAAAGTTGCAGATATGGAGTAAATCACAATTTGTTTCTTTAGTATTTCAGCTGAATCTAGCCTAGCAGTCAGTTGATCCATGTGGGTTTGGCTTCATTCAACCTCAGTGAACAAGTGTCATTGCCAGGAGAAGCAACAGCCATCTATACATTTTCCCTGCATTGGCTATAGCATGTACTGTAGTATTACACGCATGTAACCTTATAATTAGAGATGAGCGAATCGAAGCTGACAAAGTGGAATTTGATCCGAATTTCAGGAAAACTTTCATTCGCAATGAATGCGAATTTCATCGCTTATCGTGGTAACAAATCGCATTTTTCCTAAAATTACGGCTACATGTGAGGACTGAGGACATGGGGGAAGGAACTCTGTAAAGGTGGGATCACCCAGATTGACATGATTGCATGCAGCCAATCAGCAGCCAGCCAGCCCTGTGATGTCATAAACCTATAAATACGGCGGCCATCTTACAGTCAGACATTTTCCAGCATTCAGAGTGCAGGGACAGATGTGTGAAGGCGCTAGGGACAGCAATTGGAAAAACCTGATTGTGGAAAAAAAAGACAGAAAAAATGATTTATAAGTGCAGGGAAAGGATAGTGAGGAATCATTTGACAACATCTTAGTGCAGGGAGAGATGTCAGAAGGCGTTAGTGACATTGATAAGAAAGCGATTGTGCAGGGAATGATTATTTGGGGATCCGAGCTATTTGTCATTGGGCTGAAAGTGCTACGTGTTGCCTTTAGTGGCTTATATCTTAGTATCTTTAGTATCTTATATTAGTACTACAAGAAAAATATATACGCACTGCATTGTTGCAGTTATTTCTGGTGAAAGCGTATAGGGGCGTATTTCAGTAAAAAAAGAAAAATATATGTACACTGCACTGTTGCAGTTATTTCTGCTGAAAGCATATAGGGGCATATTTTTAGTACTGCAAGAAAAATATATACGCACTTCACTCTTTAAGTTTTTCCTGGTCAAAGTATATAGGGTCGTATTTCAGCACAACAAGAAAAATATATTCTCAGTTCACTTCTGCAGTTAATTCTGGTGAAAGCGTATAGGGGCGTATTTCAGTAAAAAAAAGAAAAATATATACGCACTGCACTGTTGCAGTTATATAAGGTGAAAGTGTATAGTAGCCTATTTCAGTCCAACAAAAAAATATATATTCTCAGTTCACTTCTGTAGCTATTTCTGTTATAAGCATATAGGGGAGTATATCAGTAAAAAAATCTAAATATATACGCACTGCACTGTTGCAGTTATTTCTGGTGAAAGCGTGTAGGGGCGTATTTCAGTAAAAAAAAGAGAACTATATAAGCACTGCACTGTTGCAGTTATTTCTGCTGAAAGCGTATAGTGGTATATTTCAGTCAAAAAAGGAAAATATATACGCACTGCACTGTTGCAGTTATTTCTGTTGAATGCTTTGGCAGTTATATGTGTTGAAAGCGTACAGAAAGAAAAAGATATACACACTTCACTGCTGCACTTATTTGTGGCAAAAGCGTTTATTGGCCTATTTCATTATAGAAATGTTATATATGTTATTTTGTATTTCAGTACAACAAGAAAAGTATATTCTCAGTTCACTTTGGCGGTTATTTGTGTATAACAGTGCCACCCACAGATCCCCCCAGCCCATAACAGTGCCATCCACAGATCCCCCCTGTAACAGTGCCAGCCACAGATCCCCCCCCCTGTAACAGTGCCAGCCACAGATCCCCTGAAACAGTGCAAGCCACAGATGCCCCCCATAACAGTGTCCGTCATCCACAGATGCCCCCCATAACAGTGTCCGTCATCCACAGATGCTCCCCATAACAGTGTCCGTCATCCACAGATGCTCCCCATAACAGTGTCCGTCATCCACAGATGCCCCCCATAACAGTGTCCGTCATCCACAGATGACCCCCATAACAGTGTCCGTCATCCACAGATCCCCCCCATAACAGTGTCTGTCATCCACAGATCCCCCCATAACAGTGTCTGTCATCCACAGATCCCCCCCATAACAGTGTCTGTCATCCACAGATCCCCTCCATAACAGTGTCCGTCATCCACAGATCCCCCCATAACAGTGTCAGTCATCCACAGATCCCCAGTAATGGTGCCATCCACAGACCACCATTAGTTCCAAACCCACCAAACACACAGCACACCTTTTGGTTAAAAATATTTTTTTTCTTATTTTCCTCCCCAAAAACCTAGGTGCGTATTATGGGCCGGTGCGTCTTATAGGGCGAAAAATACGGTATATGTGTTGAAAGCGTTTAGTGGCCTAATTAAGTACAAAAATAAATATACTTTCTCAGTTCACGTCGGCGGCAGTTATATGTCTTAAAAGCGTTTAGAGGCCTATTTCAGTCCAAAAAGAAAAAAATATATACGCATTTCACTTCTGCAGTTATATGTGGTGAAAGCGTTCGGTGTGCTATTTCAGTACAAAAAGGAAAAAATATACGCACTTCACTGGTGCTTTTATTTCTGCGTTTACTGCCCTTTTTCAGTACAAAAATTTAAATATAAACGCATTTCACTTCTGCAGTTATTATTTCAGTACAAAAACAAAATATATGCAGCGTTCACTTTTGCAGTTATATGTGGTAAAACCTTTAGTGATGTATTTCGGTCGAAAAACTAAATATATTCAGCATTCAGTGCTTCAGTAATATTTGTGGTAAAATCTTTAGTGACATATTTCGGTGGCAAAACAAATTTTATTCAGCATTCAATGCTGCAGTTATATGCGGTAAAATCTTTTGTGACTTATTTCGGTGGAAAAACAAATTGTATTCAGCGTTCAGCGCTGCAGTTATATGCAGTAAAATCTTTTGTGATCTATTTCGGTAGAAAAACATAATTTATTCAGCATTCAGCGCTGCAGTTATGTGTGGTAAAATCTTTATTGACATATTGCATTCGAAAAACAAATCATATTCAGTGTCAGCGCTGTAGTAATATGCAGCAAAATCTTTTGTGATGTATTTCGGTGGGAAAGCAAATGTTATTCAGTGTTCAGCGCTGCAGTTATATGCGGTAAAATCTTTTGTGACTTATTTTGGTGGAAAAGCCTATTGTATTCAGCTTTCAGTGCTCCAGTCAGTGGTG
Source organism: Bufo gargarizans (assembly GCF_014858855.1). Taxonomy (NCBI): domain Eukaryota; kingdom Metazoa; phylum Chordata; class Amphibia; order Anura; family Bufonidae; genus Bufo; species Bufo gargarizans. The sequence continues at coordinate 305,887,321 of NC_058084.1, forward strand.
CAGCTATAAGGATAGCAGAGGTCGCAATTGTGACCAGGCCCCTAAGTCAGGCTCCCCAGGAGAGACAGAGTAAGCCTGAGTGATTTACAATACCGGCTGCAGGCAGCTAAGTAAGTTCACATTGGGTGGGGGCGGAGGCAGAGTGTATGTGCGCGCAGGCGCAGCCAGAAGAGGGAGTGGTCCTGCTCCCATCTGGAAAAGTTGTATGGGCCACCAGAAGTGGAGGAGGTAAAGCTGCGTGCCACGCACTGGAGTGAGTGAGGTAAGGCGGCGCCGGCCTGCTCCCTTACCCTCTCTGCTGGTGGGTACCAGGCAAGCCTCTGTACTGCTGTGCATACTACAGGGCTAGCTGTGGGTGGGCACAGACCAGGGGATCAGTGCCCACCTCAGGGGGTAGGAGCTGGTGCCTGGCAGTTGATCCGATCTGGCAGCAGGCTGGCGCCTTTGTTGATGGGTGGCTGGCATGCCAGTCCTCAGTGCCCAGGCTTCAGAGCTGAGGACCCCCCCCCCCCCAGTATGGCAGAGCAGGGGTGACCTGGATCTGGCAGCAGGCTGGTGGCTGTGTTTATTGGCATGGTAGGGCACTGGTAAGGCAGGCATTGCCCAGCTGCTGAGCAGATCGTTTGGCACACTCTGCTGTGAAGGGGTAGTACCATCTCCTGAGGGCAGAGGGTCTTATGCTCATGCTCTTATGATGGTTAGAGAAGGGTTTATAACATACTTGTTCTGTCCTCTTGCCTGCAGAGCTGACAGTCCTGTTCCTTCTTGTGCCAGTGCTGATGGGCATGAGCTGGGATTATCTTGGCTGCAGAGCTGACATGTTTACAGCTGTACTGATGGAATATAGTGCATAGGTTTATGCCCTCCCTTGGCTGAAGAGCTGACCCTCCCTCTCCATGCCTGTGCCTATATTGATGGGTATGATAGTATATAGATGGCATCCTTATTATTATTATTATTATTATGCACTTATCGGATTAAAATGTATTTTCTCAGTGAGATTTTAGTTCTGCCATTGAGCATGGTGGGCGTGCAGGGGTCTGGTGGTGTTAGTAAGTGGTATTGAGGGTAGGGAGGCCCAAACTGAACTCTTGCACCAGGGCCCATGAGCCTATAGCTACGCCCCTGGCTGCAGTTATATACGGTAAAAATCTTTTGTGACTTATTTCGGTGGTAAAAATTAATTGTAAGTATGACAGCGGAGCGAGGCGCAGACGTAGCGCAGTGGAAATTGACTGGAAGGGGGAAGTGTCCAGGCAGGTTAGGGTTAATATGGATTAGGAAAGGGGGAGTGTTTCTGGGAAGGGTCTGTGGGGGTGGCAGGGAGTTCGCGCGCAGTATATTAGGCTAGGGTTAGGGGCGGGAACGGCACCAGTGTCCGTTGTGCTCAGGCGAGTTGGATGTTATGGCGTCTCTGGATGATTTAATGGCGGCGGTGCGGGCAGCGGCCGAACAGCATGGTTCGGCTTGGCTGGTGAGTAGTTTGCAGGCCGCAGTGGGGGCTCCTAGCGTGCCTCCGGTTGCGGCAGGGGGAAGGTTGAGGGCTAGGAGGTCGGTGCCGCCTGCGCGTCTGAGCCCGGAGGCGACCCCTCGGGCCCGGCGGCGTTTGAGGAGCCCTTCAGGGGACCCTCCGCTGCGATTGGCTGGGGTGGCGAGTGTTCCTGCCAGCCGGCGCAGTGGGAGGACTTCGGCGCAGCGTGGTGCGCTTGCTGTGGAGGCAAGGGTTAGTGCCCAGCGGGTGTCCCGGTCCCGGCGGGGGGGGGGGTGCTTGCGCGGCGGTCCTGCGGTTCGGGGCGATTTGCGGGGGGGGCGGCCTGGCTGATAGTGGGTCCGGCAGCGGTGGGGGAGGCCGGCCTGATGCGGCTGCGCTGGTGGCTGGTGCGGGCCTGGCGGTCGGCGGATCCGACGTGGCTCAGCGGGCGGAGCAGCGGGCTGTACGTGTGACCGGCGGCAGCAGCAGCGATGGGAGACATGCGGATGCGGCTTCACTTACCTCCGGTGGTGGCCAGGCGGCTGGGGATGATTGCAGGAGGCGGAGAGCGGCATCAAGGTCCGGGTCTGAGGGACGGCGGCAGGCTTCTGATGTGCGGTCTCGTCGGGAGGGTGCAGGAACATCGCCACCTGCTGGTAGGTATGCGCTATCAGGCAGCAGTGAGGGGAATGAGGAGGTGCTGCCACCTGCTGGTCAGTCCTCGGCACCAGGCAGAGGGATGAGGAGGTCTTCTATGTCGCCACCTGCTGGTCGATCCTTGGTATCAGGCAGTGGTCTAACGAGTGATGCCATGCTGCCACCTGCTGGTCGGTCCTCTGTGCCAGGCAGAAGTTCGCTGGCCGGCGGGTTGGACTTCGTTCCGCCCACGGTGCAGCACGTTAACGTTTTTTCTGCAGGATTGCAAGTTGCGGCTCGCAGTGGACAGGCTGTGGAGCTGGGGCGGGATGTCCTTGGATCAGGAGTTTCGCAGCGGCCACTTGACGGTGGGTCGGCGTGCAGGGAGTTGACGTCCGCGCAACCACGCCACGTGGATTCTGGCGGGGGTTTCTCAGCCGATCGGTCGTTGGAGGAAGGAGAAGTCAGCCAGGAGGCGTGGGAGTTCGGTGGTCGGATGGATGATGCGGACGGCGCGTGTCCCTCGACGTCCAGGTCCTCGGCTGGGTCGACGCAGAGAGGATCATCGGTGAGGTCGGCGGCTGCTGGGAGGATGCCCCAGGGACGGCCAGGTGAGGGGACGTCGTGTCCGGTTCCTGTTGGGGGGGTGGGACTTCGGTGCCGGGGGAGGAGGGGTTGGCTCATGAATTGTTGACGGGTATGTGGACGTTATTGTCGCGGTGGAAGACCGGGGCGGGGTCGTCTCCGGCCGCCGTTTGGGCTGCTGCGCTGGCGGTTGGGGAGGGTGTGCGTTTCAGTGGGGCGGGAGTTGGTGACACCCCTGTTGTGGGGGCGGGGTCTGCGGTGGTTGAGGCTGCCGGGAGTGGAGGCAGTAAGGGGGCTGCCGTGGACGAGGTTCGGTTGGCGGATGCTGCGAAAGGGGAGGTATATGTGTGCTTCGAGGGGCCGTTGGGGGCCCATTTGAAGAGTGATGTCAGGGAGAGGATTTGGAAGGACGAGTATGTCGAGATATTCTCGTTACTTCCTTTGGACAAATTTAACTTGGATAGGGGAAAGCCGGATGAGAGTAAAAAGGAGGAGGAGGAGAAGCGGAGGTACAGGTTGATTCCGCGTACGTTTTTTAATTGGCTGCAGGCTTTTGCTATTTTTGCCAGTGTGGTGGGTGAAAAGGCGGCTGAGCACTGTTCGGCCCTTTTTTGCTATATGGATGCCATAGGGGAAGCGTATCGGACTTATGGTGGGGTGGCGTGGCTCAGGTACGATGAGCAGTTTCGCCAGAGGAAGGCGGTTAGGCCTAGTATTCGTTGGGATCATAAGGACATTGGTCTGTGGATGCGGTTGATGGCGGCGCCAAAAGGGGTTAGCCAGCCCTTTCGCGGGGCGGCCGGGGGTCCCTCGGCATCCGAAGCGGCTGGAGGAAGCAAAAGGGGATGTTGCTGGCAGTTCAATGAGGGACACTGCAAGTATCTGTCGGAGTGCCGTTTCAAACATGAGTGCTCCGATTGTGGGGGCGCCCATAGTTTTGCGCGGTGTTTCAAGCGCGGTAGAGGGAGGGGATTGGAGGTTACGCAGAAGAGGGGTGACCCCGGTGAGGGTGGACGTGATGGAGCCGTTTCTAGAGAGCTATCCAAATAGGGAGGCGGCGGCAGTGTTGTTGGCCGGTTTTCGGGACGGTTTTCGGATTCCGTGCACAGCGGTGGGTTCGGTGGTTGCGGCGCGTAATTTAGCTTCCGCGTTGCAGCGTCCTGAGGTTGTGTCTGATAAGATTGCAAAGGAGGTGGCTGCCGGTAGGGTGGTGGGCCCCTTTGTGGACTGTCCTTTGCCGGATTTGTGGGTTTCGCCTTTAGGCGTAGTCCCTAAGAAGGAACCTAACAAATTTCGACTTATTCACAACTTGTCTTACCCGGCTGGGGGTTCCGTGAATGACGGAATTGATGAGGTTTTGTGCTCCGTGTCGTATACGTCGTTCGACGAGGCGATTAGGTGGGTGCGGCGTTTTGGGCAAGGGACATTGTTGGCTAAGACTGATATTGAGGCGGCATTTCGCCTGTTGCCGATTCATCCAGATAGTTTTCGTTTGCTTGGTTTTAAGTGGGAGGGGCGGTTTTTTGTGGATTGTTGCTTACCCATGGGGTGTGCGATTTCGTGTTCGTTGTTTGAAATGTTTAGTTCTTTTTTGGAGTGGGTAGTGCGGCGAGAGGCGGGATGGAGTTCAGTGTTGCATTACCTGGACGATTTTTTGTTTTTGGGCCCGGCGGGGTCAAGGGTGTGCTCAGTGTTGTTGCATACCATGGAGCGGGTGGCGGAGAAATTTGGGCTTCCGTTAGCGAGGGAGAAGACGGAGGGTCCATCTACAACTGTGAAGTTTTTGGGAATCGTGATTGATAGTGTGGCTATGGAGTGTAGGCTGCCCGAGGATAAGGTGGTTGATTTATGTAGTGAGGTTGGTTTTTTGCGTAAGCCGAGGAAAGTGCGGCTCCGGCGGGTGCAGTCGGTTTTGGGCAAATTGAACTTTGCTTGTAGGATTTTGCCCATGGGGCGGGTTTTTTGTAGGCGTTTGTCCAGGGCCACGGCGGGTGTGAAGGCTCCCTTTCATTTTGTGCGGTTGGGGGGTGAGGTGTGTGCAGATTTGGCAGTGTGGGAGCGTTTTTTGAGGGACTTTAATGGTCGTTCTGTTTGGATGGAGGCGCCCGTTTCGAATGTTGATTTGGAATTGTTCACGGACGCGTCGGGGTCATGTGGTTATGGTGCCTTTTGTCAGTGGCAGTGGAGTGCAGGGGCTTGGCCGGAGGAATGGAGGGTTGCTGGCTTGCTTGGGAACCTGGCTTTGTTGGAGTTGTTCCCTATAGTTTTGGCCGCGTTTTTGTTGTGACAATTTGGGGGTGGTGCAGGCGGTGAATAGTAGGTCGGCCAGTTCCCCACCAGTGGTGCGGTTGCTTCGGCACCTGGTTCTGACCGGTTTGAGGTTGAATGCGTGTTTCGTGGCGGTGCATGTTCCTGGTGTTGATAATTGCATAGCTGACGCTCTTTCTCGTTTCCAGTGGGATCGTTTTCGCAGTCTGGTTCCGGGCGCGGAAGTGACTGGTCTGCCGTGTCCTCAGTGGCTCTGGAGCGTGGCCTTGGGGTCTAACGATTCAGTGGTCCGTGAGTAGCAGTACGTGGTCGGCTTATTCTTCCGTGTGGTCTCAGTGGGAACGTTTGATAGAGCAGGTGGGGGGGTGCGAGGGGGTTGATGATTTTCATTCGTTGCTGATTTATTTTGTGGGTGTGTCGTTTAGTGCGGGTTTGTCGTTTTCGGCGGCGACAAAACGGGTGGCGGCGGTGGCTTTTTGGTTGAAGTTGCGGGGTATGGCGGATGTTTCCAGGAGTTTTTTGGTGCGGCAGGCTTTGAAGGGGTATCGTCGTAGTGGGGTTCGGAAGGATGGCCGTCGTCCGGTTTCTTTTCAGGTGTTGCAGTCGTTGTGGGACCGGGCGGAGGCGGTGTGTAAGTCCTGGTATGAGGTGTGTTTGTTTCGGGCGGCGTTTTCTTTGGCTTTCTTTGGGGCTTTTCGGGTCTCGGAACTGGTGGCTGGCAGTCGAGTGAGTGGCGGTGGTTTGCTGCGGGAGGATGTGAGTGTTGGTGAGGCTGGATTGCGGTGTAGGTTGCGTAGGTCCAAGACGGACCAGGTGGGTAAAGGGGTGTGCGTTTGGTTGCGGCCTCTGCCGGGGTCAGTGTTGTGCCCTGTGCGGTGTTTGGTGATTTTTCTGGCGGTCCGGCCGGACGGGCCGGCTTCGTTGCTGGTTCATGTGGACGGTTCGGCTTTATCTCGTTATCAATTTATTGCGGTTTTCCGACAATGTTTGACAGCGGCGGGTTATGAGGCGAGTGGGTTTGCGTCTCATTCATTTCGTATTGGGGCGGCGACTGAAGCCGCTAGATGGGGTTTGGGGGACGAGGCCATTAGGAGGATTGGCAGGTGGGAGTCCGCTTGCTTTCGTTCCTATATTCATATTCGTCCTCATATGTTATAAAGTCGGTGGGTGGGGGTGTGTTGATTGCATGTAATTTGTTATTGTAGGTTTGGGTGCTAATTTCTTTTGTTTGTTTTCAGGTTCGCCTTCTTGTTTGGCCTGGATTTTGGGCCATTCTTATGTGTATTGGGGAGCGTTGAGAGCGGACGTGCGGAGGAACGGGCGGCAGTTGGGGTTCCGGCCGGAGGACTTGCAGGTCCGGTGGATTGGCGTGCGGGGTATGCTGTGGGGGCGTGTGTTGCCGGTATTCCATGAGTATGCTTCCCTGGATAGGTGCCCTGACATTGTGGTTCTGCATGTGGGCGGGAACGATTTGGGCGTTCGCCGCTCGAGGGATGTCATACGTGATGTGAAGTTGGATTTGCTGCGTTTGGCTGAGGAGTTCCCGGATTTGCTGGTCGTGTGGTCTGATGTGGTGGCTAGGAGTTCGTGGCGTTTTGCGAGGTCCGTGGATCGCATTAACAAGGCACGTGCGAAGGTGAACAAGGAGGTGGGGCACTTTGTGCGGCGGCAGGGCGGTTTGGTGGTGCGTCACCGGGAATTGGAGGTTGCGTCACCTCAATTCCTCAGGGCTGATGGGGTTCATCTTAATGAGATTGGGATGGACTTGTGGGCGCTGGGGCTTCAGGAGGGTTTGGAGTCAGCGTTCAGGGTTTGGCGGGACGTCCATAGGTGAGGTGTCTCCTATGTGCGTCGATGGCAGGTTAACGGGGGGTCTTGGAAGGCAATTCTACGTTTTATTAGGTGCATGACACGTTGGAGCGTGCATCTTATGTGGTTTGGTAAGCTGAAAGCTGGGGGGCTCCTGTTGGGCTAAAAGGCCTACAGGGGTAGAGGAAGATATGGATTCTGGGGGATTCAGTGCCCTTGGGTCGGAGAGTGCGGCCGAGGGTAAAAGGATAAGATGTGAGGAGTGAAGATAGCAGCTTGCTTGGGTTGCCTTCTAGGATCCTTCCGCAAAGGGATTGTTGGGACATTGTACTGTTGATGTTTGCATATATGTATATCTCATGTTTGCATTATAATAATGTTGGATAAAATATTGTTATTTAATAAACGGCTACTATGGCCTTTCCACCAAGAATTCAGGTTTTGCGTGCTTACTGGGGGTAGGGGGGAGTGGTTGGTGGGAAGGGCTGGAAATGATCTTACCTCCTTAAGTCAGTATGACAGCGGAGCGAGGCGCAGACGTAGCGCAGTGGAAATTGACTGGAAGGGGGAAGTGTCCAGGCAGGTTAGGGTTAATATGGATTAGGAAAGGGGGAGTGTTTCTGGGAAGGGTCTGTGGGGGTGGCAGGGAGTTCGCGCGCAGTATATTAGGCTAGGGTTAGGGGCGGGAACGGCACCAGTGTCCATTGCGCTCAGGCGAGTTGCCCACCCACCCGCCCTGTTTTAGGTTGTTTCGGGGGCCTTTTTTCATGTCATAGCAGGGGGCAGGTTAACGGGGGGTCCTGGAAGGCAATTCTACGTTTTATTAGGTGCATGACACGTTGGAGCGTAAATCTTATGTGGTTTGGTAAGCTGAAAGCTGGGGGGCTCCTGTTGGGCTAAAAGGCCTACAGGGGTAGAGGAAGATATGGATTCTGGAGGATTCGGTGCCCTTGGGTCGGAGAGTGCGGCTGAGGGTAAAAGGATAAGATGTGAGGAGTGAAGATAGCAGCTTGCTTGGGTTGCCTTCTAGGATCCTTCCGCAAAGGGATTGTTGGGACATTGTACTGTTGATGTTTGCATATATGTATATCTCATGTTTGCATTATAATAATGTTGGATAAAATATTGTTATTTAATAAACGGCTGCTATGGCCTTTCCACCAAGAATTCAGGTTTTGCGTGCTTACTGGGGGTAGGGGGGAGTGGTTGGTGGGAAGGGCTGGAAATGATCTTACCTCCTTAAGTCATCAGAGTTCAGTGCTGCAGTTATATATGGTAAAATCTTTTGTGATGTATTTTTATGGAAAAAACATTTTTGTTCAGCACTGCAGTTATATGTGGTTAAATCTTTTGTGATGTATTTAGATGGAAAAACAAATTTTATTCAGCGTTCAGCGCTGTAATAATATGTGGTAAAATCTTTATTGAAGTATATCGGTCGAAAAACAAAATTAATTCTGCGGTCAGTGCTGCGGTTATATGCGGCAAAATCTTTAATGATGTATCTTGATGAACTTCGCAACATTGTCTGTAGCTACTAGAGGCATGTTCATGCCAGGCAGGCTCCCCCAGAACTATCTTGGTCAATCGACACTGTATGATTGTGTCATTCTGTGTCTTCCTCATGCTGCTGCCACCTCCAGATTCTGTCGTTGTGCCACTCTGTGGCCTACTCATGCTGCTGCTACCTCCAGACTTGGTCATTGTACCACCCTGTGGCATCCTCCTGATGCTCTGGCTGCCGACACCACCAGACTCTGCCATTGTGCCACTCTGTGGCCTACTCATGCTGCTGTCACCTCCAGACTTGGTCTATGTTTCTATGTCATTGTGCCACTCTGTGGTCTCCTACCTGATGCTGCTGCTGCCACCTCCAGACTCTGTCATTGCGCCACTCTGTGGCCCAATCATGCTGCTGCCACCTCCAGACTCTGCCGTTGTGCCACTCTGTGACCTACTCATGCTGCTTCTACCTGTAGACCCTGTCATTGGGCTATTCTGTGGTCTCCTCATGCTGCTTCAACCTCACCACTATGTCATAGGTCCACTGTGTGGACTTCTCATGCTGTTCCCACCCTTCCCCACTTCATGACTTGTTCACTATTTTGACTTTCGGCATGGCTGCATCATCATTTATTTGACACTTCTTCTGATCTGTCAGAAGGAAAGAAAAATGAGACGCACAACAGATCCTGTCTGTGTATTCGACTCACGTGTCATCTCTGTTTTAGATCAACTTCAGTTTTTTGGGCATTAGCAATACTGATGGATTACTGACCAAATGATGAGCGATTGAAGGCAAATGCTCAACAGACTGGATCTGTTTTTTGAGGGGTTATTGTTGTGACGGATCAGAGGAAGGGCAAAATAATCAGTAACGTCAGCACAAACTTACTGCTGACACCCTCTCCACTCTGGGGGATCTACTTTTAGAAGCGTTTAATAGAACAGGTTCTGTAGACATCTGTGGAATCAGCTGACGGTGTAAAAGGAGTGCGCTTCTTCTTGAAGCTGATATCTACCTGTAAGGCTGAGTTGATACTTGAGTTATTTGGTCAGTTTTGGCCCCATAGCTGCCCAAATAAGTGAAGTATGCAGTGATTCTAAGAGTGACACCTGTCATGTGCTTGTCATACTGACTCACAGTATTGTTTCACTACCACAGCAGACTCCCTATGCGTGTTACTGCAAGGCGCAGTGTTCTACAGCCATATAAATTCTCTCTGCAGCCTGGAAATAGCCATGTTTAACAGGATTCACCGCAAATAAATTCAGATCGAAGCAAATTTTTCCTAAAAATTTGGCAAACCAGCCGAATCGAATTTTTTTAAAATTTGCTCATCTCTATGTATAATATATAGATGGACTGGGAAAAAACACTCTTTGTAAAGAGCTCTCTATTCAAGCTCATAGAGACAGGGAGCTTATAAATGAGGCCTCCACCCCTATGACATCCATATCCCCACATAGAGTATATAGAAGGAATCTCTTCATGAGACAACCTCTTAATTCTCAGGTTGCCAGCTATATTGATCACAGCTGCCAGCTATAAATCACAGTTTCAAACACTCTTTGCTTCAACTTATAACCTACCCTTACAGCCTATAAATTAGTGTGGAGCTTCTGGCTTACTTCATACAGTGTTTATTTCTAGCAAGTTTTGTGTCTTATTCTACAGATATATAGATTCAGACATACAGTAGATATCTCTACACATTAAAGGTGGCTAACAATAGCTGTTGGCCAGCTATTCTTCTGAACTCCTCCCACATACATGTACATTCAATTTGGCCAAACATAAATGTGTTCTCAATGGAGATAAGGGAATAAACCATGGCCATATAACACCTAGAGAAGCTGCACTCCCCCTGCAGGAAGAGATTGGCAGAGAACCAAAATTCAGGAGACAGTTGGGAAAGTTTTAGGAGTGACAGAGTGCATTTAGTGTGGTCTTTACTGAGGGATGGCAGAAACAGAGGTGTCTTAAGACCTAAATTGAAAATGCTGGATCCCAAGTATGAGCTGCTGAATTCAGAGATGATGGGCTATGCAACAGGTTATAAGATAAAGACACACTACCAAGCATACCATAAGCTGTATCCCAGCACCAGAACCAGGGACAGCCTGACCTCTGCACAAGTACTGGATTACAACTCAGAGTGAGTCTGTCATCAAATAGAAAAAGCACCAGGTGTAAGAACTGTTGAACTGTATCCTAAAGATAACTACTGTGGTTGCCCCTGACAAAAGAATAGTATTTTCAGAAACTGTTCACATTCAGAAGTTTAAAAGACATTTAAAGTGTGTTCTAGTTGAACCTGACACGTTATTTTTTGGATCATACCATTACTGTCACGGACATACCGAGATACGGATGTTCCCCGCGACAGGTTGCAGGAGATCTGTGAGACTGGCAACAAGTGGTTTGATCTGACATGTTTTCCTTTTGTATTCAACCGCTATGCGGTTTATAGCTTCTGTTAAACTTGCTAGCTTGTGTTTAGTTCTCGGCTGAGTTCCTGGTGCTACCAAAGCTTTATTGAAGATAAGTGCTTCCTTTCCCATTTGTAGTTTGTTTATATATGTGTGTGTTGCCTTTCCCTGTTGCTTGTCATCAGGCCTGAGGGAGACTCCTGTTGGTCCTTCCCTTTGGAGGAACAGGTAGAGTCAGTCCTGACATTAGTCCCAGGGTCCTATAGGGTGAGATAGAATTCTAGGTATCCGGTGTATGACCGTGCCTACTTTTATTGTCAACAGTATTATGCAATGACACTATATACAGTGACACTGTAGGAAGAGGATGGGGCAGCTACCGGGCTTTGTCTGAGAGATCAATCTTGCACGTGAGTGGGGAGTTGCAAGGAACTTGCTGGGGGAAGGGGGGGGCAGTTCAAAAATTTGCTGTGCGGCCCAATCAGTTGTAGTTATAGTTACACCAATGCTCTGTAATGTGACTTAAGCTTGAGGCCTTCTTCCAAGTTTTCACCCTCTACACAGTTCTTTCTCTCTGAATTCATCAGGAAACAATTGTTGGCTAGCTTTTCCCACCTAGCTCTGTAGAAACCTCTATTATTCCCTGTCCAGGACACACAGCAGAATATTTGTCTACTACACACACTGTAGGAACTTTTAGGCCCCTTTCACACGGGCGAGTTTTTCGTGCGGGTGCGATCCGTGCGGCAAACGTATGGCACCCGCACTAAATCCTGACCCATTCATTTCTATGGGGCTGTGCACATGAGCGATGTTTTTAACGCATCACTTGTGCGTTCAGTTGAAATCGCAGCATGCTCTATATTTTCCGATTTTGACGTGACGCAGGCCCCATAGAAGTGAATGGGGTGTGTGAAAATCGGATGGCACCCGCGAGCAAGTACGGATGCCGTGCGATTTGCACGCATGGTTGCTAGGAGACCATCGGGATGGAGACCCGATCATTATTATTTTCCCTTATAACATGGTTATAAGGGAAAATAATAGCATTCTGAATACAGAATGCATAGTAAACCAGCGCTAGAGGGGTTAAAAAAAAATAAAAAAAATTTTAACTCACCTTAGTCCACTTGCTCGCAAAGCTGGCATCTCCTTGTGTCTCCGCTGCTGATGAACAGGACCTGGGGTGAGCTGCTCCATTAAATAGAGCTTAAGGACCTTCGATGACGTCACTCCGGTCATCACATGGTCTTTTACCATGGTGAATCACCATGGTAAAAGATCATGTGATGTACCATGTGATGACCGGAGTGACGTCATCAAAGGTCCTTAACCTGTATTTAATGGAGCAGCTCACCCCAGGTCCTGTTCATCAGCAGCGGAGACACAAGGAGATGCCAGCTTCGCGAGCAAGTGGACTAAGGTGAGTTAAATTTCTTTATTTTTTTTTTAACCCCTCTAGCGCTGGTTTACTATGCATTCTGTATTCAGAATGCTATTATTTTTCCTTATAACCATGTTATAAGGGAAAATAATACAATCTTCAGAACATCAATCCCAAGCCCGAACTTCTATGTAGAAGTTCGGGTTTGGGTACCAAACATGGGCGATTTTTCTCACGTGAGTGCAACGCATGACAATGTTTTGCACTTGCGCAGAAAAAATCGCGCATTTTCCCGCAACGCACCCGTCTCTTATCCGGGCAAAAAAACTCACGCCCGTGTGAAAGAGGCCTTACAGTCTGGGATCTAAAACCTTCCTCAGCTGTCTCCTGAACTTTGCTTCCACTTCCTTCTTCTGGACACTGCTAACACACAGCATCTGGACAATGTAGGAGATTGCAGCTTCTCTGGGTGCTACAGGCCCAAGTGAGCTAATATAATGGACAATAGCAGTAGTCTGAAAACAAGAGTTTATCCCTAAACATGCATTAGAAGATCACCCAAAATAATAAAATAGCTCCAAGAGGAAGCAGCAGCCTTGGATTTACTATATTATCTTACACAGAATTCATATAAATAGAGTTTATATTGCATGTTGAAAAATGGATTGCAATCAGTAGAAACATAAATTTTGCACTCCTTTGGGACTAAGCCAATTTTAATTTTAGTTTTTTCATTCCATCCTTCCAAGATCCATGATTTCTTAAATTTTCTTTCAGCCATATGAGGACTTACTTTTGTGAGAAAAGTTATATTTTTCAGTGGCTACATTTAGTTTACCACAACTTGTGTTGAAAATCTAAAACAATTATTTGTGGAGTGATAGTGAAAAAATGCACCTTTCCTATTGTTTATTCAGGTTTTTTTTTTCTTTGTGTTCACTGAGCCCTAAAAATGACATGACAACCTTAGTCTGTGCTTCAGTATCATTATGGTGATACTAATGTTATATAGTTCTTCTTATGTTTTACTGCAGTGGGGTTAGTAAAGAGAGTTACCAGAGTGTAATCTGTTAGCACTGATGTTAATCAGCCACAAAAATACAATGTTAGTGCCGACAGGTGAAGATTGGTTACCAGGTAGAGCTTATAGAGCATCCTTCAGCCCCCTGTATCCACACCTTCGGGATCTGGATGCTGGATTTAATGCATAAACCTTATGAAATTTCTTCATGAAATACAGCTCCAATAACATGGATAAAAGAATATACAATATTTCACAAACATATAACGCTCTAATCTGAAAAAAAATTAAAAAATTATTGTAGGACATTCATGGTATATCAACGGGATATGCCATAAACGTCCCATAGGTGCAGGTCCCCCGTCGGGACACGCTCACTCTTGTGTTAAGAATTGGCCCCCGTTACACCTGGCCAGGAATGGAGAGGTGGCCATGCATACGTGTCTCACTCCATTCAGTTCAGTAGTACTTTCGAGGCCATTGATGGTATTGAAGTAACTGGAGAAAGCAGGGGCGTAACTAGAAGTGACTGGGCCCCACAGCAAATATTTGTAAGGGCCCCCCTCAACGCGCTTCGCATCTCCCTCCTCCTGTGTAAACCCCACTCCTTTGGCACAGTGTAGCGGTATACTGTATATTGTGTGGCACAGTGTAGAGGTATACTGTATATTGTGTGGCACAGTGTAGCGGTATACTGTATATTGTGGGGCACAGTGTAGAGGTATACTGTATATTGTGTGGCACAGTGTAGAGATATACTGTATATTGTGTGGCACAGTGTAGCGGTATACTGTATATTGTGGGGCACAGTGTAGAGGTATACTGTATATTGTGTGGCACAGTGTAGAGGTATACTGTATATTGTGGGGCACAGTGTAGAGATATACTGTATATTGTGTGGCACAGTGTAGAGGTATACTGTATATTGTGGGGCACAGTGTAGAGGTGTACTGTATATTGTGTGGCACAGTGTAGCGGTGTACTGTATATTGTGTGGCACAGTGTAGAGGTATACTGTATATTGTGGGGCACAGTGTAGAGATATACTGTATATTGTGGGGCACAGTGTAGCGGTATACTGTATATTGTGTGGCACAGTGTATAGGTATACTGTATATTGTGTGGCACAGTGTAGAGGTATACTGTATACTGTGTGGCACAGTGTAGCGGTATACTGTATATTGTGGGGCACAGTGTAGAGGTATACTGTATATTGTGGGGCACAGTGTAGAGGTATACTGTATATTGTGGGGCACAATATAGAGGTATACTGTACATTGTGGGGTACAGTGTAGAGGTATACTGTATATTGTGTGTCACAGTGTAGCGGTATACTGTATATTGTGGGGCACAGTGTAGAGATATACTGTATATTGTGGGGCACAGTGTAGCAGTATACTGTACATTGTGGGGCACAATATAGAGGTATATTGTGTGGCACAGTGTAGAGGTATACTGTATATTGTGTGGCACAGTGTAGAGGTATACTGTATATTGTGTGGCACAGTGTAGCGGTATACTGTATATTGTGGGGCACAGTGTAGAGGTATACTGTATATTGTGGGGCACAGTGTAGAGGTATACTGTATATTGTGGGGCACAATATAGAGGTATACTGTATATTGTGTGGCACAGTGTAGAGGTATACTGTACATTGTGAGGCACAGTGTAGAGGTGTACTGTATATTGTGTGGCACAGTGTAGAGGTATACTGTATATTGTGGGGCACAGTGTAGAGGTATACTGTATATTGTGGGGCACAGTGTAGAGGTATACTGTATATTGTGGGGCACAGTGTAGCGGTATACTGTATATTGTGTGGCACAGTGTAGGCTATATGTGTATAACATAAACATATTTCACATGAACACTTACAATTACTTGGCTTGGCCCTTGGGGGTCTCGGACGCCACTTCCACACTTTGGCCGGGGGCTCGGCGGAGCTGATGTTGTGTTTTATCCTAATGAGAAAGATTTCATAATAAGGATTTGGAGAAGGGGCAGAGGGATAGCAGAGCAGGGAGAGGCCGGTGCTGCTACTAGGGGCTCATACCATGGGGGAGTAATAAAGCCCACCATAATGCCCACCCAGTAGTAATAATTCTCCTTATAATGTGACAGTGCAAAAATACCCCCTTGTAATGCCCCCAGTTGAGCTAATGTCCCCATAGTGCCCCATAATGTGCCAGTATAAAATACCCCTATATAGTGCCCGCAGTAAATTCCCCCATAGTGCTCCTCTCCCCCTTCCTGCTAGTGCCCCCCATAATGTACCAGTATAAAATGCCCCATATATAGTGCCCCAGTAGATGCCCCTCAGTGTCCGGCCTCTGATAGGCTGCCGGCCTAGTGTCCCCCATAATGCCCCCCCATAATGTGCCAGTAAGTGTCCCCATAGATGCCCCCCCATCATGTGCCAGTATCAAGTGCCTCCCCCCCCCCACATGTCCCAGTATCATAGTGCCATCTCCCCCCATGTGCCAGTATCAAGTGCCTCTCTCCTTCCCACCCCCCATGTGCCAGTATCATAGTGCCAACCCCCCCCCCATGTGCCAGTATCAAGTACCTCTCTCTTCCCCCCCATGTCCCATTATCATAGTGCCATCTCCCCCCCAAAAAAGTGCCAGTATTAAGTGCCTCTCCCCCCCCATGTGCCAGTATCATAGTGCCAACCCCCCCCACTGCCAGTATCAAGTGCCTCTCTCCTCCCCCCCATGTCCCAGTATCATAGTGCCCCCCCCCCACAAAAAAGTGCCAATATCAAGTGCCTCTCTCCCTCCCCCTCCCCATGTGCCAGTATCAGGTTCCTTTCTTCCCCCCCCATGTGCCAGTATCAAGTGCCAACCCCCCCTCTCCCCTCCAGGTGCCAGTATCAGGTGCCTCTCCCCCCCCCCACAAAAAAAGTGCCAGTATCAAGTGCCTTTCTCCCTCCCCCCCACCCCATATGCCAGTATCAGGTGCCAACCCCTCTCCCCCCCATGTGCCAGTATCAGGTGCCCCTTCCCCCTCATGTGCCAGTATCAGGTGCCAACCCCCCCTCCCCCCCAGGTTCCAGTATCAGGTGCCACTCTCCCTCCCCCCCATATGCCAGTATCAGGTGCCACTCTCTCTCCCCCCCATATGCCAGTATCAGGTGCCTCTTCCCCCCCATGTACCAGTATCAGGTGCCTCTTCCCCCCCATGTACCAGTATCAGATGCCTCTTCCCCCCCATGTACCAGTATCAGGTGCCAACCACCCTTCCCCCATGTGCCAGTATCAGGTTCCTTCCGCTCCCCCATGGCAGTAACAGTCGGGTATTAAGAAAAAATAATAAACACTTCTACTTACCTCCATGTCAGGGATGCGATGCAGCCTCTTCCTGTGTCCCGCCTTGTATGTCCATATATGGAGTCAGTGCTTGTATTTCAGAAAAGATTCTGCTGGGATTCGAACCCACGACATTCTGCTTCAGAGGCAAAGCAGCTAACCACTAGACCATACTAGCTGCCTTGCTGATGATTGAAAAATATGAGACTTCTACTGTTGTAGCTGGCTAAGTGTACATTTATACACGACAGCTGCTCATATATAGAGATATAGCAGAGCTGAATGTGCTGAGACAGCTGTCATATACAGATATAGCAGTATCTCAGATATATCTCTATATGACAGCTGTTCCAGCACACTCAGCTTTGCTATATCTCTATATATGATAGCTGCCCCAGTAAACCCAGCTCTGCTACATCTATGCATATGACAGCTGCCCAAACACACCCAGCAGTGCTATATCTCTATATGACAGCTGTCCCAGCACACTCAGCTCTGCTATATCTCTATATATGACAGCTGCTCCAGCAAACCCAGCTCTGCTACATCTATACACATGACAACTGCCCAAACACACCCAGCACTGCTATATCTCTATATGACAGCTGCCCCAGCACACTCAGCTATGCTATATCTCTATATATGATAGCTGCTCCAGCACACCCAGCTCTGCTACATCTATATATCTCTAAGTATTGCTATACAGTAGATAGCTATATAAAGATATAGCAGAGCTGAGTGTTCTGGGGCAGCTGTCATGTGTATAGATGTAGCAGAGCTGGCTGTGTTTTGGCAGCTGTCATGTGTATAGATGTAGTAGAGCTGGGTTTGCTGGGGCAGTTGTCATATATAGAGATACAGTAGAGCTGAGTGTGCTGGTGCAGCTGTCATGTGTATAGATGTAGCAGAGCTGGGTGTGTTTGGGCATCTGTCATGTGTATAGATGTAGTAGAGCTGGGTTTGCTGGGGCAGCTGTCATATATAGAGATATAGCAGAGCTGAGTGTGCTGGTGCAGCTGTCATGTGTATAGATGTAGCAGAGCTGGGTGTGTTTGGGCATCTGTCATGTGTATAGATGTAGTAGAGCTGAGTTTGCTGGGGCAGCGGTCATATATAGAGATATAGCAGAGCTGATTGTGCTGGGACAACTGTCATATAGAGATATAGCAGTGCTGGGTGTGTTGGGGGCAGCTGTCATGTGTATAGATGTAGTAGAGCTGGGTTTGCTGGGGCAGCTGTCATATATAGAGATATAGCAGAGCTGATTGTGCTGGGACAGCTGTCATATAGAGATATAGCAGTGCTGGGTGTGTTGGGGCAGCTGTCATGTGTATAGATGTAGCAGAGCTGACTGTGTTTCGGCAGCTGTCATGTGTATAGATGTAGTAGAGCTGGGTTTGCTGGGGCAGCTGTCATATATAGAGATATAGCAGAGCTGAGTGTGTTGGGGGCAGCTGTCATGTGTATAGATGTAGCAGAGCTGACTGTGTTTCGGCAGCTGTCATGTGTATAGATGTAGTAGAGCTGGGTTTGCTGGGGCAGCTGTCATATATAGAGATATAGCAGAGCTGAGTGTGTTGGGGGCAGCTGTCATGTGTATAGATGTAGCAGAGCTGGCTGTGTTTCGGTAGCTGTCATGTGTATAGATGTAGTAGAGCTGGGTTTGTTGGGGCAGCTGTCATATATATAGAGATATAGCAGAGCTGAGTGTGTTGGGGCAGCTGTCATGTGTATAGATGTAGCAGAGCTGGCTGTGTTTCGGTAGCTGTCATGTGTATAGATGTAGTAGAGCTGGGTTTGTTGGGGCAGCTGTCATATATATATAGATATAGCAGAGCTGAGTGTGCAGGGACAGCTGTCATATAGAGATATAGCAGTGCTAGGTGTGTTTGGGCAGCTGTCATGTGTATAGATGTACACTTAGCCAGCTATAACAGTAGAAGTCTCATATTTTTTCAATGGGTTGTAATGCAGCTTTTATGGCTGTGAGGGTAAATGCTTTGCCACTGATACACTGCTAGATTGAAGGTTGTGGGTTCGAATCCCAGACCAGGAGACTTTAGCAGACAGTAAAATTAGATCATACTAGCTGCTGTGAAGGGGCCCTGAACATGATATTTAACTAACTTGAAAATAAACTGAGTCTGTCGCACACGCCCCCGGGGCGCCGGGCCCCGAAGCAGCTGCTTCCGCTGCTTCCCCTGCTTCCCCGGTAGTTACGCCACTGGGAGAAAGCCGTGCAGCCCCCATTTAATTTCCATCCAGCCAGGCTCAACAAGGTCCCTTTCTTGAGATAGGAGCAGGCCCCAGAGGAGAGACCCACACCTATGGGACATTTATGGCTTATCCTATGGATATACCATACATGTCCCAGATGGGAATGCTCCTTTGAAGGATCACTTTAGGAACAATTGATACACTGTGCTATACCTAGCGCACAATCTGAGAGGGGTGGTCCACAGACCATAAAAGACTGAGGTCATGCCACTGCCCCCTCACCCCCTGTACTAGGCATAACACACTATGTGAGTTTTTCATGGGGAGTTCTTTTAAATGAAACCCTCATAAACATAGGGACATATGCCTTAAAAGCCTACATGTGTCTGTTTTATGCAATGTACATAAAGTGTATGGGTCAAACATACTGTTAATAAATCATTATTAGCTTATTGGAATAGAAACAGCATGGATGTAACAGGAGCTGTACAACAAGGCACTCCTGAGCATGCGATCTGTCTCAGTTTCTAAACCTTTTTCTCATCAATAAAAGATTATGATATACTGTATACTACATACTAAAAGATACTATAAGTTTTGACTAATTTTCAGAATGCTGGTTAATCTTTTTTATAACGTTAAGAGGCTGTATGTCTATTATTAGAGTGCTCCACAATATGCAAATTATATTGTGTCTTATCACTAATTACCAGTTTTCCTAATAAATTATACTGTATTATTATTATTACTGCTATTTTTTTGTGCGCTTCTTTTGAGAATCTATCCACTTTATCTGTTTCTATTTAATTATATGGGTGATCCTTTTATTTTGCAATAATTACATTTTCTAAATTCAAGGAATCTGCCAAATTCCTCCTATTTTTAAGTTGGAGTAGGTCTAGAATACACTGTTGATGAAAAATATAAGAACAATGGGGGTCATTTACGAACAGATATCTGGCAAAGATTCTGTCGTACGCCATGGTGGACATGCGACTTCTTCCCAGTTCGCGCCAGGTGTAAAAAAAGGGGAATCTCTCTTTGACATAAAGCATTAAAAATCTTCCTTTGCCAAATAACTGTATCATCTACATGTTAGAAACCACAACAAAGAACGGGCTCAATTGCATATACATAGCAAAAGAATAGCAAAGAAGAGTGTTTTTGTAATTATTTTTAATTTCATTTTTTATAGCTTCATTCAGATATGGATGAAGGAGATGGCTCAATAAAATACATACTCACTGGTGATGGGGCAGGAATCACGTTCACGATTGATGACACAACAGGTGACATCCACGCCATACAAAGACTGGATAGAGAAGAACGAGCCCAGTATACCCTCAGAGCCCAGGCTTTGGATAGAAGGTCTAATAGACCTATGGAACCAGAGTCTGAATTTATCATTAAAATACAAGACATAAATGACAATGAGCCCAAGTTCCTGGATGGACCTTACACAGCTTCTGTACCAGAGATGTCACCAGTTGGTAAGTAGATGTGAAAAAATGTCAGTAACTAAAATTTTCTATTCCATGCCAACTATATGTGGAATATTGTAATTAAACTATACACGTTTAATTTAGGTGTGGTATTAAAGGTGATCTTTGGGACTTAAATACTGATAACCTATCCTTAGATTAAATCATTAGTATTGGATCCTCAGGACTCTGACTCCCGGCTCCCTGCCGATCAGATTTTGCAGGAGCGCTATTGCCGAAACCAGGCACCAGAAGTACATGGTTCCCTCCACTTTGTAGCTGTCATGCCTGGTTACTACAATATGGCTCCCATTTAATTGAATGAGAGCTCAGCTTCTATAACCAGGCACAGCCACTACAAGGTGGATGAAGTTGTGTATTTCCAGTGCCAGTTCCAATTCTGGAGCTCCTTTAAGAGGCATAGCTGAATAAAGATGTTAGAAATACACACATAGGGTATGGCCACACAGCCAGGTTTCTGTTTGCCGTTTTGAAAGGCAAAACCAGGAGTGAATAAAAAAAAAAAGGATGCATCATATATGTTCTTTATATTTTCTCTTTTTAAGATCTAATTTTGACTTTGGCTTTCAAAACTGCATGCAGAAACCTGACCGTGTGGTCATAACCCATAGAGTAAAGGCGCGTGGGGTGGTTTGCAAGGCTAAACACATTTATTTCATAGGAGAGTACAATAATCACACCACAGAAAGCTGCATAATGCTATTTAGTGGTAATTACTATTGCACTGGTAATACATCTGACAGCACAAGGGATTAGACCACCATGGCTTTCCTTTATCTTCCAGCAGGTTAACCTGATGGATATCTTTATCTTTATATAGCACCATTTATTCTGCTACATACATTTTTCTTTGCCAATATAAAAATATTTTCTTTCCTTGATTAACATAATACCATAAAAATGGTTTTATTAAAAAATTAACATACGTTTGTAAGAATCAGTCCATGAAATATAGACTCTATAGGTAAATGATTAGTTTCAAAGTCAAACTTAAAGGGGTTGTCCGGGTTCAGAGCTGAACCCAGACATACCTCCATTTTCACCCAGGCAGCCCCCCTGACATGAGCATCGGAGCAGTTCATGCTCTGATGCTCTCTTTTGCCCTGTGCTAAATCTCGCAGGGCAAAGGCATCTTTTGGAAATCCGGTGACGTACCGGGGCTCTCCATGGGACTGCTGGGCGGGATTTAGTACTGCCCTAGCCAGTAAAACGGCTAGTGCAGCGCTAAAGCCCGCCCATCAGAGCCGGTGACGTCACCGAACACACTGCCAGGCAGAAGCTTCCGCCCGGCAGTGTGTTATTGAAAACAAAAGAGCCCTTGCCCAGCATGAGATGCTCCGATGCTAGCCTCAGGGGGGCTGTCTGGGTGAAAATAAGGGTATGTCCTGGTTCAGCTCTGAACCCAGACAACCCCTTTAAAGGGAATCTATCACCAGTGACCTTCCTATCTAACTGTGTGCATAGACATATAACTGTGGTTCACCTGATTAAAACACTGTTTTAATTGTATTGATCTGAGGCTCCGTTTCTGAGTTATGAATTATTTTTTAGAATATACAAATTAGGCCTTCGGTTCAATGAAGAAGTCACCATTGCTTTTGTTGCACCTAAGCTCCGCTCATTTCTGTGGCCAGCCCTACCCTGGCTGCTTTGCCACTGCCTGGATCTTTGCGGCTTACAAACTGATAACCCATCCTTAGACTAAATCATCAGTATCGGATCAGCAGGACTCTGACTTTGTGCATGCCGCTGATCAGCGGAGTTTTACTACAAGTGCTCATTCCCATTCACGTAAACAGTGAAGAGAATGCAGCTCTCAAAGGAGCTCTTCAAACAGCTGATCGTCGGGGGGCCATGAGTCGGACTTTCACCGATCTGATATTGATGACCTATCCTGAGAATAGGTCATTAATATCAGAAGCTGGACAACATATTTAAGGCCCCCATATATATTAGAGCTAAATTGCCCAAACCCCTCTCACAGCAGTTCATCCTGGAGAACAGATGGATGATGATTTTTAATATCCAATCAAGTTCTCCAAAAGGAACAACAGGATGGACTGCCAGGATCGGAAGACTATATGGTGTGTATGGGGGCTTCCGAATTTCCCACAATAGCTAATGTCAGAAAAGAGAATGATGGTGAATGCTAAATTTCAACATCCAATCCTGATGTTCTCTAGGAGGATAAGCCAGCTCCAGAGATTTGTAGCAGTGGCGTATCCCCCTCTCCAGTCCACATGCATTTGTGGGCAAGCCAAGCTTCTCTGTATATTGTGCGAGTGGGGGGTGAAATAACTGTCACCCTAATGAGCGTTCGGACCACAGCTATGAGCAACTTTTGTTGGCCCATGTCCCCATTCCAACAGCAATACATAGTTTGCTAATCTTGACTATAGAGTGTCTTAAAACAACCCATGTGTTGCGGCAGGCCAAAGGTCAGCCACGTGATGATCGTTGCCTCGTGTTCAGGTGAATGACGTCGACGGAGGAAAATGACAGAAGTCTGAGTATAGTTCAAAACCTTGTCAGGACCCTAAAGTGAAAGTGTCCTGCACCCTTTATTTATACACAGTTCACAGGGTGTAACCCCTCAAAGTAAAACATGATTGGTTTACAGACATTTCAATAATGGCTTTTGAATCCATCTATTGATTGGTTAGTTATTTTTCAAGTTTCACTTTACAAAAAATGTGTTAACTAATGGGTTTAGAATTTTAAGCAAAAGAGGCAAAATTACAAGGAGTAGTACAAATGTTATCTTATCTTAACACACACAGTTCACTTCTTCTATAGTTTTCTTTTCAAATGTCAGCAAATTATATCATGTATACAGATAAAATGAAAATCACTTTTATATCCATAGTAGAAGCTGGATAATTTCCTTAACATTTCCCTCCTTTTTTTCATTTTTCTGTTCACGTGGTAGACGTTTTCTTCCTTCTGAAGGCTTCATTGTATCATGTGTGTCTTGCTAACTACTAACCTGCCTAAACAAACAAATGACCCCTTAGACAGCCCGTACTTCACAGAGTATACAGATAAGCTGCATAGACCATGCGATGCAAGCATCGATTCCAGCCTGTCTAGTAGTTGTCATTTGATTAAGCATACATTTTATTAAAACCACATACTACACACAAACACACTATCTAAGTGGATGACAACAGCAACTAGGGATACATCGCAGCACAGGAGCTTCAGACTGTCATCTCCAGGGCTGTTGTGTCATCTATTTTCAAGGGAGGGAATTTCCCCTACTGCAATGAGAAATACACAACATTAGTAATTTCCAAGCAATTAGCAGTATCAAAACCAGGCCTATCACTACCACTATGGGCTTCAGTAAATCAGAGATCATATTGTTGAACCAGACACCTATAGACCCCATCCAAGAGAAGGGGTTCCATCCTTCTTTAGCTATGTCTCTAGCTTTTTGTTGCAATTCCTTTACCTTATTCATGTGGGCCTCTATGGGATCATGTGAATCTTCAACCCAGGTGCAGCATTCTTCTCCTATGATAGCACAAGTCCCACCCTCTATAGCTAGGAGGTAGTCTAAGGCCATCCTATTTTGGAGAGCCACTTTCCTGACTTGTGCCAGTTCCTCATTAAGGGCATGGATTGAACTTGTGGTCTCATTAATAATTCCATCCATGATATTTGCATATTTGTTTAATTTATTTGCTAACTCAATTCCCCAACCTGTCCAAGAAGGGAACCACATCCAGGCTTTATCTGCTGATGTGAATAACTCTCGTTTGTTTCTAGTCATCCCAAGAAGAGTTTCAGGGGCATCAGTAAGTGAAATGTTTGTGCGTCGTCTGATGGCTGGGACAACTCTTCCTATGGTACAGTTGCCCCATGCCCCCATAGGGAGCCATGAGTAGGCTCTGTTACCACAAATGTAATATAGTCCTTGTTTCAGGACTTTGGGAATCATCCTGCCGTGATGTCCCAGCCATCCCTGAAACCATATCATATTATCATACAATTTCGTCTTACAAGTCCATTTGTCCTTGTCCTTCTTTTCTGGACAGGCACACCTGGGGGCACAAGAAACTTTCATAGTTGGACAGAAACACAAACTATTACAGTTAGTATTAACTATGTCACATGAAGTCTTCCTAAATTCCATATTGAATATCAGAGTAGCATTTCTACAATCTGTTTCCCCCACATATATCTGTGGTAAACTGACAAAACGGCCCTTTATCTTAGCTATATGGTTCACAAACATAGGCCCCAAACATATAGTGGGCGGAGAGATTATACCAGTAATCTCTAAGTATATCCCTTGATCAGAAACAGCATTATGTGAGGTGTGATCTACATCTATTTGAACATCATAGCTATAGTCTGTGAGATTCAAATCATTCATAGAGATTGGAACACCTATCAGAGGGATTCCCTTGTAGTTGGCAGGGATATGAGAGCATATCCAACAGTCAGTAGTATTCAGCTGCTTGGCAGTCTGTTGATGTAGTTGCCAAATGGAATTTGTATGTTTTCCTCCTTTCACCTGCGCACAAAAACATAGAATATAAAGAAACAGGCAAGGCATTGCATGCATTGTGATGGTCTACTGATCCACGTTATTCTCACAACTGGTTGGATTTACAACTGTAGGGCTGCTTTCCTGTTCGTGACTGTCTGTCTTCAGAACCTTTTTGCAGTGACTTGCATGGACCCAGACTGGTCTCCCGTTCAGCTTGACGGCGGTGGGTGTGGTCAGTTGCACCTGATATGGACCGTCAAACCTTGGCTCCAGGGTCTTTCTTACATGCCTC
Source organism: Bufo gargarizans (assembly GCF_014858855.1). Taxonomy (NCBI): domain Eukaryota; kingdom Metazoa; phylum Chordata; class Amphibia; order Anura; family Bufonidae; genus Bufo; species Bufo gargarizans. The sequence continues at coordinate 305,912,245 of NC_058084.1, forward strand.
TTCAGGACTACCCAATCTCCAGGAACTAGAGAATGTGTACCTTCAAGAGAATTAGGATCTGGTATAGAAGAGAAAACACGTGAATGCACCTTTGACAGATGTTCATGCAATTCCACCAAATATGAAGTCAGGGTAGAGTAGTCTGCTTGCAGCTGCTGTGGAAAATATAACCCTGTCCTTGGTGCAGAACCAAACAAAATTTCAAACGGACTAAGCTTTTCTTGTCCAGTAGGAGTAGTGCGGATGGCATATAATACTACTGGCAAAGCTTCTACCCAGTTCATAGAACTGTGTGAGTCTAAATACTTTTGCAATTTTAATTTAATTGTCCCATTAAGTCTTTCCACCTTTCCGCTGCTTTCCGGGTGATAGGGAGTGTGCAGGGCTTGTGTGATCCCTAGGGTCTTCAGTATGTGTCCCATTATCTCCCCAGTGAAGTGGGTACCTCTGTCTGACTCTATTACCTCTGGAATCCCATATCTGCAGACTACCTCTGACAATATTTTCTTAGCAGTATTTTTGGCTGTAGCTGTAGTTACTGGCCAAGCTTCTGGCCAGCCTGAGAATACATCAATGGCTACAAGGACATACTCATATGTGCTCACCTTGGGTAGCTGGATGTAATCCACCTGCACTCTTTGAAACGGGTACAAGGGTTTGGGAGTGTGTTTCTTGGGGGTCTTTACAAACCTCCCAGGGTTATGTCTGGCACATGTAAGACAACCCTGAACAAACTTTTCAAAGAGGGTCTGAATTCCAGGTGCAAACCAATGTTCTAACACTAGTGCGCTCATAGCTCCTTTCGACAAATGAGTAGGGCCATGTGCTAAATTGGCCATCATCGGATACAAACTCCGAGGCAAACATGTTCTGCCATTTACCTGCCAGAGCTCTTCTGTCTTCGTAGCCCCCGCCTCCATCCATACCTTTTTGTCTTGAGGCGTTATCTGGGCCTGTAATTCCTGCAAGAGCGACAAATCTGGCATAGTTGGAAAAAACAATGTCAGGAGCGGCAGACCGGCTGCTTGTTTGGCTGCTTGGTCTGCTTGAGCATTTCCCACAGCCAGCGGATCATCTTGCTTCACATGGGCTGGCACTTTAACAATGGCTACCTCTGTGGGCAGCTCTAGGGCCTCTATGAGGCTCTGTACTGCTTCTGAATTTTTAATTGGTTTGCCCGAGGAAGTCAGAAATCCCCTAGTTTTCCAGATAACACCAAAATCATGTGCTACCCCGAAAGCATACCTGGAATCAGTGTAACAATTTATTCTCAGTCCCTTACCCATTGTACATGCGTCAGTGAGTGCCTTCAACTCCGCCTCCTGTGCAGACGCACAAGATGGGAGTGGTTTTTGTATGATTACCTTACCATCCTGGATTACCGCATACCCGGTGACAAAGTGTCCTTGTTCGTCATTCCACCATCTGGAGCCATCTACAAAATACTCAGCATCAGGTTTAGTTAATGGTGTTTCAGTAACATTTGGTAACCCTTTTGTTTCTGCAATCATCAATTCATGACAGTTATGATTTGCAACTGGATCAGACATGTCTACTACTCCCACTCCCCCCTCCTCTTCTAAATCCACTGGCATCAAAGTAGCTGGATTTAGAACAGTACATCGCTGTAAGGTAATGTGGGGACTGAGGAGTGTCATCTCATATTTCGTGATCCTGGCTTGAGACAAATGTTTCAGTTTGGTGGAGTGCAGTAATTCAGCAACTGAATGTGGTGCTTGTAAGGTAAGAGGGTGTTGTAGTACCAAGTCTTCCGTCTTTAGCACCAATTCAGAGGCAGCAGCGACAGCTCTGAAACATGTGGGTAGTGCTCTGGCAATACAATCCAAACTGGTAGAATAGTATGCTATAGGCCGCATACGATCCCCATGTTTCTGCGTCAATACACCTGAGGCAAATCCCCCTTGCTCATGACAATACAACGTGAAAGTTTGTTTGTAATTGGGGATGCCCAATGCTGGTGTCGTGGTGAGAGTGAGTTTTAATGTATGAAATGCACTCACAGCTCCTGGTGTGAGTTCAAAGGTCTCTCCTTTGAGGCAATCATATAGTGGCTGCATCATCTGAGAGCAATCCTTAATCCAGGGGCGACAGTAACTGACAAGTCCAATAAAGGCACGCAGAGCCCTTGGAGTACTTGGCAGGGGGTGCTGCCGGATAGCAGTAACCCTCTCAGTCGTGAGGTGTTTGGTACCTGGAGAAATACAGTGACCTAGGAAAATCACAGTAGATTTACAAAGTTGCAGCTTCTCCTTGGAGGCTTTACAACCATTTTCAGCAAGGAAAATAAGCAAAGATAAAGATTCTTCTTTACACTGTTCAGAGCTGTGGCAACAAAGCAACAGATCATCAATATATTGTAAAAGAACAGTGTCCGGATAGGCCGGCTGCCAGGACTGCAACACAGAGTGTAAAGCAGTGGAGAAAATATCAGGGGAATTGGCAGCCCCTTGTGGTAAAACGACCCATGCATACTGCTTGTGACGAAAAGTGAAAGCAAAGTAGGGCCAGCATTCTTCATCTAAAGGGACAGAGAAGAAAGCATTTGCAAGATCAATGACAGAAAAAGATGTGGCATCTATGGGCACTTGGTTTAACAGTGTGTGTGGATTGGGCACTTGTGGTGTATTTATGACAGTTACAGCATTCACTGCCCTTAAATCATGTACCATACGATAGACTGGAGGCTGACCCTTCACAGTCTGTTTCTTCTTTACAGGAAATAGGGGTGTATTAAAGGGGCTTTTTATAGGGATTATTAACCCTTTCCCCAACAGCTCTTCCAGATCATTTGCAATGGCATCTTCCTGTGAAGAATTTAATGGGTACTGACGCACACATGGCGGCTTAATGCCAGGTTTCAGCTGCACAACCACCGGAGTTACTGGTAGTCTGCCCACATCTGTCTTGGAAGTTGCCCACAAATGTGATGGCACTTCAGACAGCCAATCTGGGGGTGTATTCTGAGAGGCAGAGGGGGCACTAAATGTCATTAAGTACATAAGTGCACACAGAGTCTCTTCAGACACAGGGGCTGTAATTTGGGGTTTTCCTGAAGAGAAATCCACAGATGCCCTCATGGCACTGAGTACGTCAGTCCCCAGCAAATTGTATGGACTATCTGAGCTTACCAACACACGTGTGACAATAGATGCAGCATCATGAATATTAAGTTTAACAGGCTTTGTTAGTGGGAGTTTAACAGTTGTCCCCTCAACCCCTTGACAGTAGATGTAATCTGAGGAGATAAGCTCCTCAGGCACATATTTTTCTTGTATTAGGGTATGGGCCGCTCCTGTGTCTACCAAGAAGTCAATTGAATTCCCTGTGTCCTCACATGTGGATGTGATGATTAGTTGTGGACCTGGGATTGCGTCAAGGGGGTAGTTAACGTTGAGGGAACTCACAGGATTGCCGTCACTTCATTGAGAGGTCCGGGCAGTAGCCTGACCTCTCCGGGGACATCTGACTGAAAAATGCCCTTTTTTCCCACAATTCCAGCATGTTACTTGGTCCCAGTTACGTGGAGACTGATCCCCACCTGGTATTCTTTCGTGAAACCTGCCCTTAGGTTTAAAAGGTTGGTTAGCCATTATTGGCTTCTTTTTATTTTGTAAGTCTAGCTCAGCTCCCTTTGCTATGGCCACTAGGTCAGGGAACTGGCAGGTCCGCCAATCAGGGCGAGCCTTCTTCACCGCATCCTGTATGGGTGCTTTTAATCCAGACATGAATGTATGTTTTAGTAGTCTCATGTCCTTACTGTCTCCTGTCTCATACCCATAGTCAAGCCAGAGCTGTTCTAAAGCTGTGGCATAGTCAGCTACAGTCTGCTTAGCGTCTTGTGTTTGCATCATAAAAGTGTCAGTCTGATTGTCCTGTTGCTCTTTTACCCAGGGTTTAAGGGCCATGATAAATTCCTGGCCTGACTGGTCTGTGGCCTTATCCACTGGGACAGTACCAGGGGCTTTTGCCATCATTTGATTCTTAAGTACTTCCCCTCCTTTAGTCTCTAGAAGACTCTCCAGATCCGCCCAAGTGGCTTTATATGCGGTCTGGATACTTTCCAATTTACGAAGGAAAGTACTGGGGACAGTACGGGGGTCTGGCAAAGTATTACACATAGCCAGTAACTCACTAGGAGTCCATGGCCTATAGACCTCATAATCATGTGTTTCCAGTTGCCCAGCTTTCACTGTGGGGAGGGTCTTATTGACTAATGGGTATAAGCCCACACGAGAGTGTGGCTTGGACCCCCCACAGGCTGAGCATCTCACTCTTGTGTCTGGGTTCTGTTGTCCACAATTAGGACAAGTCCACCCCTCCGGGCTTTTATATGGAGGTGGTGCTGTGGGAGGGAGAGATTTTTGTGGGTTATGGGGGATAATACACCGTACTTCAGAAGGGATGTTTAATTCTTTTGTAGGCAATTTAATTTCATCCCATATTTCATACATAGTCCCTTTGTCAGTGTCTTTTGCCTTATGGGCAGTCAAAGTCATTCCCTGGGCTACATCATACCACATTGTGGCCTGGTCATATTTGTTATGGTCTTCCAACCACCCCTTAAAATTTGTAAGAAATTTCTGCCATACTGGTTCATCCAATGTTCCATTCACACCTGCTCCTAATTTCTTTAGCATTTGTCTACAGTCTTTGGTTGCTTCAGTGCCCTTTGCGCATTGCATAATATCAATTGCAGAGACCCATTTCTCTGCTCCCTTCTCAGAGGAACGCTTACTCTGTGTAGCCCCCATCCCGTGGGTGGCTCCTTGTAATTCACTATCCAGGTACTCACACACCTGGTGAATTACAACAGTGCTGTGGACACACTTCCGAGGCAGCACTATCAGTAGTGCCGTGGACACACTTCCGAGGCGGCACTACTATTGGTGCCGTGGACACACTTCCGAGGCGGCACCAATTTTCCTACCAGTGGTGCTGTGGGCACACTTCCGAGGCAGCACTATCCACTGGTCTGGCAATACTACAATATAGTCTTGCCCTCACACAGAGTAACTCACACGTCCTCTCTGGGGTTACTCACTGGAAACCCCTTAAACCCCTCTTCGTTCTTTCTATGGCACAGGAAGCAAACAAATACTGCAATCCAAATGATTATAACTGCAACCACCCAATCCAAACTGGAATCATAATACCCACGCATGTATACACTGTACAGCACAGGAATTGGCAGCAATGCAGTAATTCTTCCTCACACAATATCAGCAGGCACTCAGTACATGTGAAACCACACAGTATGACATAACATTGGAACAACCCCTGACCTCAGGCGCCTTTTCAGGTACCAACAAGGAACTGCAGGGCCCCTATCCAAACTTACTGGACAGCTTTATACACTGCCACTTCTCACAGCCTCCTCCAGTATAGGTCTGTCAACCCTGTCTCCACCAGAACCAGAGGCCTCCAGAGACAGGGACCGGACAAGCCAGTCAGCGAGCTCTAGACTTTCAGCTTGGCTCAGGAGGAGCAGGGACAGACCCCTCCAAGATTCAGCTTATCTCAGCCACTCACACATTCGTGCATTCATACGCCTAAAGACAGTTTAGCACATATAGGGGAAATATTACATTCACCAGAACACGGTACAGGCACCACGTTCACACACCACACTGCAGAACAGCGAGCAGAGCTCAGGAGACAGGTAGTAACACAATGGGTTACTTACCGCGGTCTTCCTGGGTCCTGGTCTCCGTGTCGCGATCTGCAGCTAGGAGTGTTGTTATGGTGCCCGCAGTCTCCACCAGAAAATGTTGCGGCAGGCCAAAGGTCAGCCACGTGATGATCGTTGCCTCGTGTTCAGGTGAATGACGTCGACGGAGGAAAATGACAGAAGTCTGAGTATAGTTCAAAACCTTGTCAGGACCCTAAAGTGAAAGTGTCCTGCACCCTTTATTTATACACAGTTCACAGGGTGTAACCCCTCAAAGTAAAACATGATTGGTTTACAGACATTTCAATAATGGCTTTTGAATCCATCTATTGATTGGTTAGTTATTTTTCAAGTTTCACTTTACAAAAAATGTGTTAACTAATGGGTTTAGAATTTTAAGCAAAAGAGGCAAAATTACAAGGAGTAGTACAAATGTTATCTTATCTTAACACACACAGTTCACTTCTTCTATAGTTTTCTTTTCAAATGTCAGCAAATTATATCATGTATACAGATAAAATGAAAATCACTTTTATATCCATAGTAGAAGCTGGATAATTTCCTTAACACCATGAATGTAAAATAAATCATTATTATAATACAGATGATTTACATGCACAGCACATACAGAGACAGAGAGCAGTGAAATTAAAGACATTCTTGTACCAGAGAACAGGTGGTTAAAGCAGTAATCATGTCGACTATGAATGGTAAATCCAATATGTAAGAGGACAGAGAAGCATTAATAGCCTTCTGTAGCTTATCTCTAAAAATGGTTTCTTCATTATATTGTTAGGATACATTAGTGGAATGGAAGATGTGGCTGGCAATTAATCTTCTGCTGACAGGTGGTTAAACAGTTAGTGTTGCTGTCATTATGCAAAGTTTGCAAGTTTTTTTTGTTTGGTTTAGTTTTTTTATTGAAGAGGCTAAATTAGATTTTCAACTCTTAATGTAAAAGAGGTCAATGTTTTCTATTTTTTTCAGGTACCTCTATTATCCAGGTGTCAGCAACAGATGCAGACGATCCTACTTATGGAAGCAGTGCAAAGGTTGTATACAGTATTGTGCAAGGACAGCCATATTTTTCCGTGGACTCCAAAACAGGTAATTACTGAGGTTGCGAAATTAACACGGTGACATTGAAGGTCCAGTGTTACTTTTTAGGGCAGATTTTGATATTGTTTTATTGACCTAAAAATATATACTCATATTTCTATTACTCGCATGGAAACAATCTGTACAGTGATGTACTGTATATAAATATGTGTAGATAGATAAGACAGACAGTTAAGGCCCTTTGACACGTTTACACATATGAAACATTTATTCCCAATCATTTCCCTGTGCTAACACGTCAAACAATGCTCATTTGTCTTTTTTTCTTTATTGATCACCAAGGTGTAATAAATAGTTCTTTTTGATAAATATGTTGTCTAAAAAAATAATTTCAGGCATCTAATTTCTAATTAAATGGATTCTCCATGCTTTTCTGAAATTCCCAGTGTCCTCAAACCCTGTGTTTCCTCTGTCTCCATTGCTCTAGGACTGGCTGCAGGCTCTTCTGCCCTGGCCGAACCAAATGTGTTCCTGAGTTTTCCTCCTTAGCTGCTTATACTTGATGTGGTGCTGAACAGGAAGACTGTGCGTGCAAGGTTCAGGTTATCTAAGAATTTTGTTATGGGTTCCACTACCATGAACCATAAGTTATGGTCCGTGGTAGCAGAATCCATAATGGAATTTTTAGATATCACAAACTCAAACCTTGTATGCCGAACTTGAAAACAGAAGTTTGCTCAACACTTTCCATGATAAAGCCCTCAACATATCTCCTTAAAGGGACACTGACAGGCCCAAAAAGCGTATTTAGGTATATATATGACAGTACAGGTCATATAAAGTGTATTAGAATCATCTAAGTATCCCCCCTGTCCACCATATAAATACAGTAAAAAGAAGTTTTATAACCTGCTTTCATCGTGTTCAATCTGCCCAAGGGGCGGTGTTTCATCAACTTGCGCCCAGCCAGCCTCGCCACAACTGCCGTCTGAAGCGCCGCCCAGCTAATCAATATTCAGTTCGCTAGGCGGCTACTCTGAAGCTAGGCGGCTAGGCGGCTACTCTGGGAATCAGACTGTGCGCAGGCGCGATGCGATCCCGGCCAGTTAGGGTGCCGGGCGCATGCGCTGAAGATGGCCGGGGACACTAGTAGCCGCCCAGCGAAGTGAATATTGATTAGCTGGGCGGCGCTTAAAACGGCAGTTGTGACGAGGCTGGCTGGGCGCAAGTGGAGAGGAAACACCGCCCCTTGGGCAGATTGAACACGATGAAAGCAGGTTATAAAACTTCTTTTTACTGTATTTATATGGTGGACAGGGGGGATACTTAGATAATTCTAATACACTTTATATGACCTGTACTGTCATATATATACCTAAATATGCTTTTTGGGCCTGTCAGTGTCCCTTTAAGTATATAAACATTAAAGAGTTGGCTTCTAGTAAAAAAGAAAAGAAGAAATAGAAAAAAGCAACTTCTCTTCGGAAGCCCTCACAAACCCCAACACAACCCACTAGCATTACATCAAAATGCATCCAATAACTCCCTCCCTGTCTTATTATCTGATATGATTATTTGTCCTTAATCGCATCTTTTAGACAGACAATAAAATCATTGTTCGTGCACAGTGCATCGCCCACATGGGATGTGCTGCCGACTATAATGGAATTGTTTATAAATGAACAGTCACATTAACAGTGTGATCTGAAATAATCCCGAAAATATATGACATCTCTATCTAACTTTTTTCCTATTTTATAGTTGGCAATCCAGTTTAAAAGAGATGAGCAAGTGGATTCTAAATTAATCAGATTCAATCAAAATTTTGTAAAAAAAATTGTTTGTGATTCGATTTCAGTGAATTTTGGCGGATGGGTGAGATAATTAAAAAAAATAAAGAAAACAATGAGCTGCTAGAAAGAAGTAACATGAGTGCTAGGAGACATCAGACTGTAATACACAAATACACTTTTGATTCAGAAGGAATTGATCCGGACCAGAGTCAGTTGACCAATTTGGACCAAATCGAATTGTGAGCGATTCACTCATCTCTACAGTTTAGGATTATGGACATGTTTTTCAAACCAAAAACTGTGGGCCAGTTCATGACATTTGTAAATGGATGTTTTGAGGGTGTTAGAGAATGTCCCACATTGTACAATAAATAGTTTCTGTTATTATGTGCCAAATAACGGGTGTACACTAATATATTATTCTTGTGCCAGATTCACATATGCAATCATTGACAAAATAATAATAATAATAATAATAATGATGCACTCAGCTAGAAATGGTGTATTACTGAAAAACTTGGCATGCAGTTATATCTCAGGGGGATATGAAAAAAGTTATAGGTGTGGTCTGATTAGACACAGGGTCTTGTGACAAGAGGGCATAAATGTGCTCCCCCTGCTGCCCTATAAAAATACTCTCAGAATCTACTTTTGGGCAATGTACCTCTTGGTGTGAGAGCGTTGACTGTTAGACTAGACATGCCTCATTGACACACTCATATACATTTTGCCCTGTTGACAGACAGAAAGGATGCACAATATGGGACTGATTTAAGCAGGATGGTAGTTTCGACAAATTGTCAGCCATCTAGGCTGTTCTGACCAAGCTGTTAGGAGGTGTTAGAAGCAGTGGTTACACGAGGGCATACATACATGGGGAACAGGATCTGGATGACCCAGACAGACCACCAGTAAAGAGGATCATTTGATCTGCCGACAAGCATCAGGAGCTCCCACAATTAGAGATGGCCTTGCTGTTCACCCGGCGGTCGTTTTGCGGCAAACTTTGTGCGTTTGAGATTTGCCAAACATGCGAATATATGGCGATGTCCGCCAGCACCAAATTCTTTTGCATTGCCCCGAACTTTGACCCATGACACATCCATCAGGGGGGACAGGAGAGCCAATTGAGACGTTTCAGCACATGGACACACCCCCACACTATAACAGAACCCGATCTGGCAGCCATTTTACATTCTGTGTTTTGCCAGTGTAGGAAGAGGTTGCTTTGTGGAGCAGAGACAGACTGTTAGGGACACCGAACGCTAGCTAATAGGGCCACAAAAGTCCTTTTAAGGACTGGTATAGGTGTTCTATCGATAGGTGTGACATTCTGAGGCGTGTGATATACTTAAAATATACTTTCTAACATAGAAATTATATTATAGTGCATTTGTTTTGTGCAGCAGTTGTGTGCGGTTCTGCTGAGATACTGCAGCTATATAGAGGGACAAGATCTATTGGAACAACTATCTGCAACTGGTGCGATATACCTGTTGCCCCAAAAATAACTGATTGAGGGGTTTGATATACCTGCTTCCACAAAATTCTGATTGAGGGCTGCGATATAGCTGCTTCCACAAAATACTGATTAAGGGGTATGATATACCTGCTTCCAAAAAAACCTGATTGAGGGCTGAGATATACCACCTTCTACAAAATACTGATTAATAGGTGAGATATACCAACTTCCACAAAATATTGATTGAGGGCTGCAATATGCCTGCTTCCACAAAAAACTGATTAATGGGTTTGATTTTCCTGTTTCCTCCAAATATTGATTGAGGCCTGCGATATACCTGGTTCCACAAAATACTGATTAAGGGGATTGATATCCCTGTTTCCACCAAATATTGATTGAGGTCTGCGAGATACCTGCTTCCACAAAATACTGATTATGGGGTTTGATATACCTGCTTCCACCAAATATTGATTGAGGCCTGCGATATACCTGCTTCCAAAAAATATTGATTAAGGGGTTTGATATATCTGCTTCCACCAAATATTGATTGAGAGCTGCGATATACCTGCTTCCACAAAATACCGATTAAGGGGGTTCGATATACCTGTTTCCACCAAATATCGATTGAGGCCTGCGATATACCTTCTTCCACAAATACTTCTCTTCTATAGGGACTTAGGCACAGGGTCATTTTGAAAATGACAGGCAGAGGAAGAGGCAGGCCGTTCTGCAGGCATGGTAGGGGTTGGGGGGGGTGCACCAGGCCAAAGTCTAAGTGGGAAGTTGGAGAAGGCGCATGTGATTGCTTCAAAGGACGCACCAGAGTTCTTTGAAAGGCTCATTCAGCCTTCCACCTCTAAAGACACCACCACCACCATAGCCCCTCAACTCGAGTCAGAGGAATTATTTTCCCATCCATTCTCAGACCTTATCGATGCGCAGTCATTCTTGACATCGGATGAGGAAGAGGAAGTAGTAAGAGCCGGCACCCAGCGGTCTGACGAGAGTACCCAGATCAGCCCAAGGAGGGAGGTCCCCGCTGTTGCTGCCTACTCCGAGTTCTCACATAACAGTGGTGGTGAAGGTGACAATGATGACGTGTCAATGGACGTCACGTGGGTGCCCACAAGAGATAAAGAGGAGGGGAGTTTAGAGAGAGAGACAAGAAGCAGGCAGAGCTCGCAGGACACAGGAGGCAAAAAGCAGATTGGAAATGTATCTGGAGCGAGCCACCCACCATGCGCGGTAACTTCTGGCGCTCCCAGGACACCGGCACATGGCTCCGCAGTGTGGGCTTTTTTTAAAGTGTCAGCTGCTAACAATAATGTTGCCATCTGTAGCCTGTGCTGTCAACGCATAAGTCGCGGTAAGCCAAACTTTAACCTAGGGATGACCGCTTTAAGAAGGCACCTGGCCTCCCATCACCGAGCCTCTTGGAAGCAACGCCGTCTAAACCCACAAAGCCACACTCCCAGCACTCCACACCCTGCCTCTTCTCCTTCTCCTCTCTCCTCCTATTTGTCCTCCACCCCACCTTCCACTGTGCCATCTTCATGTTCATCTGGCAGAAGGCAGGCTTCCAGAATTATTAGGCCTCACATAAAGGGTATTTTGTATCCACGTATTTTGAATCCATGTCACACAGATCATAAAAATGGCCCCAAAACTTGCTGACATTATAGATGTTTATTGTCAGGAGAACCTCTTTTGGTATGCAGGAGGAGGCCTACATTTGCTTTCAGCCTCTGTCATAAAACAGAGTTAGGTGGTGTTCATCCTCTGGGCCCAACACTATTGCTGACAACAAGGAGCCCTTGGTTCCCTCCGCAGGAGAGGAGGACAAGCTGAATGAGCACATTTAAATACTCATTGCGGCAGTTAGGGCGACCTAGTCCTTCCTGTTAACACCTCTCCACTCTGACAGGTAGAAGAACAAATAATTCCCAGTATAAAAATCATGACATGAGATGAATAGCCCCATTTGTGGTAAGGCCTTAACATTTTGTAGCTTCATGCATGGTGTTATCCACCTACGCATTTCGTCCTATCCATGCCTAGTCTTTGATATGTTATCATGTTTATTGTGGGTTTGTTCACGTCTTACTTATGTCTCTACAGTCCACTTTTATTCTGCTGCTTTTTTTTTTTTTAAGCGTGGTGTTCTTCAGATTCTGATTTAAAATTCTAAGCTATTATGATCTTCATCTTTTCCAATGTATGTTCCTGTTCACTACACAAAACACGACAATATAATACACAGCCCACTTCGTACATAATACCTCTTCTCCTATTATCATCAAAGACTTCCATATCATTTGCTCTGTTCTTCACCATTGTTTTTCCCTCCTTCTCTACTCTAATTACTTTCCTGGCAATATATCCTATTGGCAGTCTTGTCTCTGTAATTAACTAAGCCCCACTTCCCTCTTGCAATCCATTTCCAAGTCTCTGTTTTGATCCTATAAATAATCTGTCTCATAGTCATTAGCTTAAAGATGACATAAGTGCATCAAATGTTGGAGTGCACTGCTCTGAAAAGCTGCGGAGCCTTGTGGAGGCTTGTAAAGAGTTAACATGAGTAACCTGCTGTACTATGGCATAACATGAAAATGTTAAAAAAAAACACTTTACTTTTTTCTAGTGAGGTTCAACTTTTACCTGATAATATCCCTTAAAAAAAGGCTGACCAGAATATGTAATAAGGATAAGGGGTAATTATATAATGTATCTCATCCTACATACAGACATAGTAAAATGAACTTCCTTGCCTATGTCATTAGACGCCATTTATGTTTTCAAGCAAATATGTTAACGTCTAGAGGGAGCTATAGCATATTGTACTATATAGTGACAACCCTATATAAAGGTCCTCCGTCACATAAGTAGACCGACACTCTGACTTTCCAAATAACACAGCATCTTATGTGTGGACAGGAAGACAGTTTCTCTATGTATTCCTATGGGAGCCTCAATGTCAGGCTCATAGGAATGAGTAGAGAAGTAACTGACTTCCTGTCCTGTGTCAGCTGGAGATCAGAGAGTTGGTCACATGACACAGCTGAGACAAAACAATAGCTGATCTTAGGGAGCCCAGCAACAAAAAAAAATTCAGAGCCTCATTTACAAGCAATGCAAAGTGCAAAGCTCCCTGGAAAACAGTAATATGCAAATAACCATGGAGCCCAGTTATGGGTCTTCAACACAGTGAGATATTCCTCAAAGGAAGGAAAACCAAGCAAAGGAGTGCCCCCATTATAGAGATCACCAGATCCAACCATATTAAGTGAGGATCAGAAGAGAGGTTATAATTAGTTTTGGGCGCGAATATTCGAATCTCAAATTTTAATTGCAAATATCGACACTTTGAGAATTTGCAAAGATTTAGAATATATTCGTATTCGAGAATATTCTAGATTTTTTTTTCTGAACCCATGATTGCTCTCTGCTTTTTGCTTGCGGGCCAATGAGAAGGCTGCAATGTCTTTGTCACAGCTTAGCAACATCCCTAGCAGCCAATAGGAAAGTTGTCTACCCCTTACTATATAAGAAACTCCCCAGCAGCCAGCTGTTTTTTGCTGTTCTGAGAGAGACAGCAGTGTTATTGCTGTGCTCTGTGCTTACTGTGTCATTACATTAGTTAGTTAGCTTATATATATAATGCAGATAGTTAGTGGGGGATAGTCAGTGTAGGTTAGATAGTGATATAGTGCAGCTGATAGGTTCCAGTGCAGGGTGTTAGGTAGTGTGATATGTTCTGCTGTCCATACATACATGCTACAGACACAGTGCTGTGATGTCACAACAATACATAGTGCACCAATCAGTAATATGTAGTCAGACCTACTATGTGAAGTTGCACGTATTGTGCCAAAATATGCGCATCATTAATTGCCAATTTGCGCAATCGCAAATATATTTGAGCACTCTATCTGCATTTAAAGCTAATGTAGTGTTCTGCCGTGCCAACCATTTTCTCCAGTCTCAGGAAACTTCTAGCAGCTTGAAAAATGTAGCAAAAGTGACCAAAGCCTGTATTGTGCGCGCAATACACGCATATTACATTGCCGATTTTCGCACTAAAGAAAATAATGGCAAGTTCTCGAATTCGCAAATTTCTGACGAATATTCGCCCATATATTCGTGAAATATTGCGAATTCGAATATTGCCCCTGCCGCTCATCACTAGTTATAATTCACAAACACAGTCACTGGTTAAAACATTACATTCACTATAGTTTATATAATGTACCTTTCTAACAGGTCAGAGAATAGCATTTTTTTGTAGGAGTGATTTTTTAATTCTTTAATTTTACATATAAATAATGTCTGTCTATAGGAGCTATTAGATATTAGATGTTCAAAAGAACTGTATTTCTAAAGCAGCCAAACACATAGGAGCATATTTACTAAGCTTGTAGATGGTATGAATGCACCAGATGTATCACAGGGGCTCCGGTTGGATGATGCATATGATGCAGGGATAGACTCCAGAGATGAGCGAATTTTTCAAAAATTCAATTCGCCGGTTCACCAAATTGTTTTGGAAAAATTTGGTTTGATCCAAATAAATTTGTGGCGAATTATGTTAAAAAAACAGCTATTTCCTGACTGCGGAGAGCCTTTATAGTGGTGTAGAACACTGTGCCTTGCAGTAACAGGCATAGGGAGTCTGCTTTGTTAGTGAAATAATACTGTGAGTCCGTATGACATGCAGATGACAGGCTTTGCACTTAGAATCACTGCACACTTCACTGATTTGGGCAGTCACAGGGCCAAAAATGTACCAAAAAAGTCATGTACGATGAACTCAGCCTTGCTGGTCAATGTTAGCACCAAGAAGAAGCACACTCCTTTCACACCGTCATCAGCTGATTCCACATAGATGTCTACAGAACCTGTTCTATTAAACACTTATACAAGTAGAGCACCTTGACAGAGTGGAGAGGGTGTCAGCAGTAAGTTTGTGTTGACGTCACTGATTATTTTTCCCTTCCTCTGATCGATCAGAACAATAACCCCCCAAAAATGGATCCTGTCTGTGGAGCATCAGCCTTTACTTGGTCAGCATTTGGTCAGTAATCCATCAGTATTGCTAATGCCCAAAAAAACAGGAGTGGATCCAAAACAGAGATGACACGTGAATGGAATATTTGCATGTCTTCTGTGTTTTGTACATACTCCTGCTTTTGGCTACCAAATCATAAGCTAATTCTGATGGGACCATACAGGCCTTACAGCCGCTGCACAGACAGGATCAGTTGTGCGTCTCATTTTTACTTCCTTCTTACAGATCAGAAGAGTCAAATAAATGATGATGTCAGCCCGGCCAAAAGGAAAAACAGTGGCCCAGTCATGAAGTGGGGAGGGTGGGAACAGCAGGAGAAGTCCACAGAGTGGCCCTATGACATAGTGTTTAGGTGGAAGCAGCATGAGGAGGCCACAGAGTGACACAATGACAGTGTGGAGGTGGCAGCAGCAGCATCAGGCGGAGGCCACAGAGTGGCACAATGAAAGAGCTTGGAGGTGGCTGCAGCAGCATCAGGAGGATGCCACAGAGTGGCACAATGACAGTGTGGAGGTGGAGGCAGCATGAGTAGGCCACAGAGTGGCAAGGTGACATAGTATGGGGATGGCAGCAGCATGAGGAGACCACAGAGAGGCAAGGTGACATAGTGTGGAGGTGGCAGCAGCATCAGGAGACCAGAGTGGCACAATCACAGAGTGTGTTGGTGGCAGCAGCATGAGGAGACCACAGAGTGGCACAATGAGAGAGTCTGGAGGTGTCAGCAGCATTAGGAGGCCACAGAGTGGTAAGGTGACATACTGTGGAGGTGGGTGGCAATACCAGTACCCGCTAAAGATAGTGGGTGAAAGAAGGAGCACTTGGCATCAGGTGTGTGGCATCAGGCAGGTGACAGCATCAGAATAGTAGCTGAGGCAGGTTGCCAGAAGAAACCGGTCTCTTTTTTTCAAAGTGTTGGTGTGGCACCATGGATGATCTAGTCTGATACATCAGTCATTGGTGTGTGGAAATCCTGGCTGATCCACGCCTGATTCATCTTGATGCAGTGTCCCACTATGTGCTATATGTGAGCACTTTAAACTCTTGCTAAATGGCATATCAAATGTATTGTGGTATCATGCTGTAATTCCCTTTAGCAGGCTGGCAGTGTCATTTACCTTTATTTGCCCCTATGTCACGGACGGTGTACAGGAAACAAGACAAAGCAACATGCATATATGATTGAGTGGATCCAAAGCTAAGGAACCAAAAGGGAGACCCCTGCACAAGACCTGAGACTATCCCTGGCTGCTCAGCCTATGCAAAGATCCGAAAGGTGGAGGTTTGCATATCCACGTACCTCGACTATATAACCCCTGAACACCCTACAATAGTGAGGGGACACGACCACCGGCTCCCTACTCCAGACACGGAGGGAGTCAGGGTCACCTGGGATCCAGCAAACAGAAAATAACAGATAAATGTTCAGCACTTAACTTTGTAGCAGACAGGAAAACAAGATCAGCATGCACACACACTCCAGGAGGAAGTATAAGCTGCCCAGCAATGCACCATGGGGAGGGATTTAAAGGGAAGCAATCAGTCCAACTCCATGACAGCTGAGAGAGGCTAACGAGATGAGGAACTGAACAGCACAACAAAGAGAACTCAAGGAGGAGGTTCTGAAAGGCCTCTGTCAGAGCTTCTCAGCTGTCTGGTTGTGACAGTACCCCTCCCTCTACGAGTGGACTCCGGACACTCAGAGTCCACCTTCTCAGGATGGGACCTATGGAAAGTCCTGATGAGACGAGAGGCCTTAATGTCCGTCACTGGGACCCACATCCTCTCCTCAGGACCATAACCCTCCCAATGAACCAGGTACTGAAGAGAACCGCGAACAAGACGAGAATCCACAATCCTGGAGACCTGAAATTCAAGATTCTCATCAACCATAATCGGAGGAGGAGGCAAAGGCGAGGGTACAATGGGTTGAACATAAGGTTTCAATAAGGACTTATGAAAAACATTATGGATCTTCCAAGTCTGAGGAAGATCAAGACGGTAGGCAACAGGATTGATGACAGACAGGATTTTGTAAGGCCCAATAAACCTAGGACCCAACTTCCAGGAGGGAATCTTCAATTTGATATTCTTGGTAGACAACCACACCAGATCACCAACATTCAGGTCCGGACCAAGCACACGTCTCTTATCTGCCACACGCTTATATCTCTCACTCATGCTCTTTAGATTATCCTGAATCTTTTGCCAAATAGATGACAAAGACGAGGAGAATCTGTCCTCATCAGGTAAACCAGAAGACCCCTCTCCCGAGAAAGTCCCAAACTGCGGATGAAACCCATATGCACCAAAAAATGGTGACTTATCAGAGGACTCCTGACGACAGTTATTTAAAGCAAACTCAGCAAGGGACAAAAAAGAACACCAATCCTCTTGATTCTCCGCCACAAAACAGCGCAGATATGTCTCCAAATTCTGATTGACGCGCTCTGTCTGGCCATTCGACTGCGGGTGGAAAGCAGAAGAGAATGACAACCGAACCCCCAAGCGAGAACAGAAAGCCTTCCAGAATCTGGAAACAAACTGCATGCCCCTATCAGACACTATGTCTGAAGGAATACCATGCAATTTGACAATGTGATCAATAAATGCCTGCGCCAGCGTCTTAGCATTGGGCAAACCAGGAAAAGGGATGAAATGCACCATTTTGCTAAAACGGTCCACCACCACCAGAATCACAGTCTTCCCCGAGGAACTAGGCAGGTCCGTGATAAAGTCCATGGACAGATGTGTCCAAGGACGGGAAGGAATGGGTAAGGGAAGGAGAGGACCTGATGGCCGTGAATGAGGGACTTTAGCACGAGCGCAAGTCTCGCAGGCTGCCACAAAACCCTCAACCGAATTACAAAGCGCAGGCCACCAGAATCTCCGAGCGATGAGATCCAGTGTGGCTCTTGCCCCCAGGTGCCTAGCAAGGACCGTATCGTGGTGTTCCTTAAAAATCTTGTGTCTTAAAGTGAGAGGCACAAACAACCTCCCAGGAGGACAAAGATCAGGAGCCTCTGACTGGGCTGCCTGCACCTCTGCCTCCAATTCAGAAAAAAGAGCAGAGACCACCACACCTTCAGCCAAAATGGGACCCGGGTCTTCAAAATTCCCACCTCCCGGAAAATAACGTGACAGGGCATCTGCCTTCACATTCTTAACTCCAGGGCGGAACGTGACCACAAAATTAAACCTAGAAAAGAACAAAGACCATCTGGCCTGTCTCGGGTTCAGACGCTTGGCTGACTCCAAGTAGGCCAGATTTTTATGGTCAGTAAATACGGTAATAGGGTGTCTGGCTCCCTCTAGCCAATGGCGCCATTCCTCAAAAGCCAACTTGATGGCCAACAATTCCCTATCTCCCACATCGTAATTTCTCTCTGCGGAGGAGAGTTTTTTCGAGAAAAAGGCACACGGTCGCCATTTGGCAGGAGAGGAACCCTGAGACAAGACCGCCCCCACACCCACCTCAGAAGCATCAACCTCAACTATGAAGGGTAAAGAAATATCAGGTTGCACCAAGATGGGAGCGGAAGCAAAACTCTCCTTGATATTAGAAAAAGCCTTACGCGCCTCTACTGACCAAGAAGAAAAATCTACCCCCTTTCTGGTCATATCAGTGAGTGGTTTAACAATAGAGGAATAATTCAAAATAAACTTCCTGTAATAATTGGCAAAGCCCAAAAAAACGCATCAGCGCCTTCTGATTCTCAGGAAGCTCCCACTCAAGCACAGCGCGGACCTTCTCGGGGTCCATGCGAAAACCAGAAGCGGAGAGAAGAAACCCCAGAAATTGAATTTCTGGAACTGCAAACACACATTTTTCCAGTTTCGCATATAATTTATTCTCCTGCAGGATGAGCAAAACCTGACGTAAATGTTCCTTATGAGTTTTGAAATCAGGAAAAAAAATCAAAATGTCATCCAAATACACTAATACAAATTTTCCCATCAAATGATAAAAAATGCTGTTCACGAAATGCTGAAAAACGGCTGGGGCATTCATCAAACCAAAAGGCATAACCAAATTCTCAAAATGGCCCTCAGGAGTATTGAAGGCCGTCTTCCATTCGTCTCCTTCTCTGACCCTGACCAGGTTGTATGCCCCTCTTAGATCTAATTTGGAAAATAATTTAGCCCCAACAACCTGGTTAAACAGGTCCGGGATCAGAGGAAGCGGATAAGGGTCACGAATAGTGATACTGTTCAGCTCCCTGAAATCCAGACAAGGTCTTAAAGAACCATCTTTTTTCTTAACAAAGAAAAAACCAGCGGCAATAGGTGACTTTGAGGGTCGTATGTGTCCTTTTCTCAGACTCTCAGAGATATAAGCACGCATAGCGATCCTCTCAGGTTGGGAAAGATTGTATAAACGAGATTTAGGCAGTTTGGCGCCTGGGATGAGATTAATAGGGCAATCGTACTCCCTGTGCGGGGGCAAATCCTGAACTCCACTCTCAGAGAAGACATCCGAAAATTCAGAGAGAAAAGATGGTACAGTCTTAGTAGCAACCTCAGAAACAGATGTCGTGAGGCAATTCTCTCTGCAAAAGTCACTCCAACCATTTATTTGCCTCGCTTGCCAATCAATGGTGGGGTTATGTTTAGTGAGCCAGGGTAGCCCCAACACTAGAGGGTTAGGTAATCCGCTAAGGACGAAACATGACACATCCTCAACATGAGCATCACTCACAATTAAACGGATATTGTGAACTATGCCCTTTAATGATTTCTGAGAAAGTGGAGCGGAATCAATAGCAAAAACAGGAATATCCTTTCCCAAAGTGTGCACCTGGAAACCATGAGTTATCGCAAATTGATTATCAATGAGATTGACAGCTGCTCCACTATCCACAAAAATCTCACAAAAAATGTTCTTGCTCTCTAGCGCCACCCTAGCCGGCAGGACAAAACGGGAACTACAAGCAAACGGAAAACCTTCAATTTCCGCCTCAACCCTGCCAATAGTAACAGACGGAACATTTTTAAAAGATTTTTTCCTGTTTGTTTCTTTATTACTCCCAGAAAACTGCCTGAATCTCCTAGAGGGACAAATATTTGCCAAATGATTTATACCTCAACAACAAAAACAAACCCTCCCATGCGAGCTGAATCTTCTATTGTCAGAAGCAATCAACCCCAGCTGCATGGGCTCCTGCTCAGAAGGGGCTGACAGCGACTGAGACCCCTGCGCACAGAATGGGACCGCTGCACTGTCCTGGGACTGAGTATGACAGGAAGGGGACATCTCTCCTCTCTCTCTAAGACGCCTGTCAATACAAACGGCCTGAGACATAGCAGAGTCCAAAGAAATAGGCCTCTCATGAAAGGCAAATGCATCTTTCAATCCCTCTGAAAGACCATGGCAAAATTGACTTCGGAGTGCAGCATCATTCCAACCAGTATCAACTGCCCATCTCCGAAATTCTGAGCAGTATATTTCTGCGGATTGTTTACCCTGGCATAATAGACGTAGTCTAGACTCAGCCAGAGCAATAGGATCCGGATCATCATATATCTGACCCAGGGCTAAAAAGAATTCATCCACTGAACGGAGAGGCAGTGCCCCCTCCGGCAGCGAAAAGGCCCAGGACTGAGCGTTACCTCTGAGCAGCGATATAATGATCCCCACCCTCCGTTCCTCATCACCAGAGGAATGGGGAAGAAGGTGAAAATGGAGTTTGCAAGCCTCTCTAAAGCGGACAAAATTCTCACTACCCCCGGAGAACGTATCCGGGAGCGAGATCTTAGGCTCAGAACAAACTCCATGAACGCAAGCTGAACCGGTCACTTGAAGCTGAGAAAAAGTCTTACGGAGATCAGCTACCTCCAATGAAAGACCCTGGAAGCGTTCAGCCAACAGTGAAACCGGATCCATGCTTGAGACGGTTTTGGCGGCTTATAATGTCACGGACGGTGTACAGGAAACAAGACAAAGCAACATGCATATATGACTGAGTGGATCCAAAGCTAAGGAACCAAAAGGGAGACCCCTGCACAAGACCTGAGACTATCCCTGGCTGCTCAGCCTATGCAAAGATCCGAAAGGTGGAGGTTTGCATATCCACGTACCTCGACTATATAACCCCTGAACACCCTACAATAGTGAGGGGACACGACCACCGGCTCCCTACTCCAGACACGGAGGGAGTCAGGGTCACCTGGGATCCAGCAAACAGAAAATAACAGATAAATGTTCAGCACTTAACTTTGTAGCAGACAGGAAAACAAGATCAGCATGCACACACACTCCAGGAGGAAGTATAAGCCGCCCAGCAATGCACCATGGGGAGGGATTTAAAGGGAAGCAATCAGTCCAACTCCATGACAGCTGAGAGAGGCTAACGAGATGAGAAACTGAACAGCACAACAAAGAGAACTCAAGGAGGAGGTTCTGAAAGGCCTCTGTCAGAGCTTCTCAGCTGTCTGGTTGTGACACCCTAGGTGGTGCTGGCACCACATATATATATATATATATATATATATATAGCTGTGGGGGGGGTTTAAGTCAGTGTGTGTGTTGAGGATGAGAATGAACAGAGGAGGATGTTAAGAGAGGAGGTGAATCAGAGCAATGTAGCTGCTATTTTAGCCCCTTGGCTCTGGTGAGGCTAAGGGAGTATAGAGAACACTATTACAGCATCACAGACCAGACTTCACAAGCACCAGTGACCAGGAGGAACCTAAAAGTATCTGGACACAGCCGGATGACTAATGCACAAAATTATCCTGTACCACATGCCTCTATGGACATTGTTGATCAGAGTAATTGAAGGCATCCTTACAAATAAAGGAGCAGTGGATTTGGCCTGCCGTTAGGGAGACTGCCCTGTGGATTGCTAATGACAAGTAAGAATTTATTATATCCAGTACCTGAGTGCTAGAGTGTGGACAAAGAGCCCAAGATGCAGGCAGCACCCTAAGAGATACGTGTCTCTCAAGTACAGCGGCCCCTAAAAGGTAAAGAGGTGGCAATCCCCGTGCCTGCTGACACGGCGGAGGCAGCCAGAGTCACCACTCCGCCGCCCAGGAAGCGTGGCTCTTTTAAAGGACTAAATCCCATGGTCCCAAGAGAGATTACGGCCCATGGGGAAATATGTGGCAATATCAAAAAGCTATTAAGGACTGCGCAGTCAGAGTATGGTATCGACCCCAGTCCAGGGATCCGATTTTTGAGAGGAGGACCAGGAGCGTGGTTTGGTTCTTGGTTGAGAGGGGCTCTGGCTTCATCCAAGATGACAAGACTGGGCAGGAGCTGTATGTTAACAGGCGCTCTGTGAAGCGCCGTTACCTTTTTCAGGCCCGCCACAGCCTATTTAAGGGGGACACCATAGAATATACCCCCTAGAGTCCCTTCAGGGTCCATTTGCTATAGCGTTAATCTGCTTCGAGAAACCTCTGGTCCCGTTGTCAGCACCGGAGGTATGGCCGGATGACCCAGCTACAATAAGAAAAGTGTGTTGTTTGCAAGAGTCAGCAGACGGTGTGCTCCGCTTCCGAGAACGACCTCAGCCAGAGCCGGAGCCGCTCATCTAAGGGTTGCCTACTCCACCGGAGGGATGGAAGGAACACCAGACCACCGACCTCCCTGCCTGTGACCTATGTGGGATCCCAGAAGGTCTTTGCTATGGCCCTGTCTCCCAGCCGAAAGGTCAGCCAGAGCCTACCCAGCTTCCTTCAGAGTGAGAAACATGTACCACCGTAAGCAACATGTGGCTTCAGATTTCTCTAATGTGTATGCCTACGGAGTCCTTTTGTTATGGCTTTGCACAGGGAGCAAGAATGTTACACACAATTCGTATGGAACTCCTGATCTTAAGAAACTGGACTGTCTTGTGTGCCCGTGGAGATCGAATGCAGACAGAGCAGATAAAAACACATCAATATTTTCAACTTATTGAAGCTGATTGATTTAATTGTGTATAGATAGTAAAGGCAAAGTCTGATGGTGTGTTGTCATCAGCGTCTTCATTATGTTTACTGCTGGACCCAGGACGACGTAATTCGGTCGATACCGCATAAAAAAGAAGGTCTACAAACGCCCATCAATTTTGCCGAAGAAAACATGGTTGAAATAAAAAAAATCACCAATGAAAGGATAATGGAATTCGGTTTATACAGAAGAAAGTCTACATTCACCCATACATTTTCCGGAAAAAAGAGCCAGTGTCACAGAAAGAATTTCACTACTAAGTACGTTGTTCCATACCGCAAAAAGAGGTATACATTCACCCATACATTTCACCACTAAGTACTTCAGTCCATACCGCTAAAGGAGGTGTACATTCACCGAACTGGGCTGTAAAATATCTCACTGCATCACTGAACCCTGTAAAAACTAAAGCCATAAAACTATAACTCACTTGCGATTTTTTTTCCAATTTCCCCTCATTTGGAATTTATTTCCAGCTACATCATATGCAATATTAAATGACGACATTAGAAAGTGCAACTTGTCCCGACAAAAAATAAGCCCTCACATAGGTATGTGAATGAAAAAATAAAAAAAACTGTTGTCTCCGGGAAGGCAGGGAGTAAAAAACAAAAATAGAAAATAGCCCGGTTCTCTAAAGGGTTAAGGTAACTTTTTCTTATGAGGAAATGAACAGTGAATTCTTTTTCTCAACGGCCAACAGTCTCTTACATTGAGCTTGATATTAGAGATGAGCGAATTTCATGTTATGAAATTTGTTCACGCTTCTTTTGATAGTAAGAGCATTGCGTTATGGATTCCATTACCACAGACCATAATGCAATTCTATGACGGAATGCATAAGGTCATAATCGAAGTCTATGGCCTGCATAACGGATCCCCTGCATAACGGAAATGGGACGGATCCGTTTTGCAGCCCATATACTTCTATTCTCTAAAGCATAGCAAAACGTTTGTTATTTTTGCAGTTCAGAACTTTTAGTCCAGCGCATAGGTAGACAACATGTTAGATGTAAGTTACAACTTCTGGTGACTTGCTGAAATATTTTTTAGGAGGGCTGCTTCTCAAGAAGAAATATGTATGAAATATATGTGACCTTTCCTATTAATGAATACACCAGGAGTTTTCTGTAGAATCTTCCATATATTACTACTAAATACTTGTCTTCCATAAAATTTTATTGTTGCCTAAACGCCTAAGGGCTCTTTCACACTTGCGTTCTTTTCTTCCGGCATAGAGTTCCGTCGTCGGGGCTCTATGCCGGAAGAATCCTGATCAGTTTTATCCTAATGCATTCTGAATGGAGTGAAATCCGTTCAGGATGCATCAGGATGCCTTCAGTTCCGGAACGGAACGTTTTTGGGCAGGAGAAAATACCGCAGCATGCTGCGCTTTTTTCTCCGGCCAAAAATCCTGAAGACTTGCCGCAAGGTTGGATCCGGAATGAATGCCCATTGAAAGGCATTGATCCGGATCCGGCCTTAAGCTAAACGTTGTTTCGGCGCATTGCCGGATCCGACGTTTAGCTTTTTCAGAGTGGTTACCATGGCTGCCGGGACGCTAAAGTCCTGGCAGCCATGGTAAAGTGTAGCGGGGAGCGGGGGAGCAGCATACTTGCCGTCCGTGCGGCTCCCGGGGCGCTCCAGAGTGACGTCAGGGCGCCTCACGCGCATGGATGACGTGATCGCATGGCACGTCATCCATGCGCATGGGGCGCTCTGACGTCACTCTGGAGCGCCCCGCCGCGTGGACTGTAAGTATACCGCTCCCCCGCTCCCCGCTTCTACTATGGCAACCAGGACTTTAATAGCGTCCTGGCTGCCATAGTAACACTGAAAGCATTTTGAAGACGGATCCGTCTTCAAATGCTTTCAGTACACTTGCGTTTTTCCGGATCCGGCGTGTAATTCCGGCAAGTGGAGTACACGCCGGATCCGGACAACGCAAGTGTGAAAGAGGCCTTATCTGAACAGCATGTTAATGTCTTGACATTGGTTACAGAGATAAGAACCCTTCTCAGTTCTAAACTAAAGATGATCACTTTGCATTGATTTGACACCTTCTTTGACAAGCACTTCTTCAAGATCAACCCACTATAAATGAAACGTCAGTCCTGCCATTTAGTCAGCATTGAGGCATTCATATTTCATGCACATAAATTGTTTGATTTTCACTTGAGCTTTCACATATCTCAGGGGATGTCACTCTGTAGTAAAGCACTTGACAATAGCTTTTGGAGCAGCACCTTCTGGTTGCAGCTTCCCAGTGTTATTACTATGATACATAGAACATGTGGTGAGGGAGAAGACGTGTGGTATACAAAGCGGTGCCCATATTTGTGCATTGAAAACCTCTTATGAGTGGAGACCTCTCTCCTGTATCATTATGTAGCACTGATGGTTTGTGCACCAACAGAGCATGAAGAACATCTGTTCTCAGGTACCATGGAAACAATGCTTCCTCTTCAGAACATTATTGTGATGGAACTAAAAGCCTTCTTAATTAAACTGCCCAACCAATCATGCTTACACGATTTCAATCATTTTTGGAACATGACATGAACATTGTGCAGGTACTTCATTGAGTGCTTACTGACCCTACAGTAAAGCCTTATTTATTTTTCTGCGATGCACATAGGATAATTGCCGGCTAAAAGATCTTTGGCCCGCAATTAACACCATCAAGCCCTACATTAGCATGCCTGATGGACTTGACCAAATTTGCGTATTAATCTTTCTGTAGGTAGGAATGGAATGGGAAGAACAGCCAAACACCTATGGAGACTACTAAACAGGAAAAATGTCCAATGTGATTGTCAACCACCAGAAACAATAGGTTGAACAAAAGAAAAACAATAGAATATGTGAAAAAAATATTGTTATGACTGTGCATTCTTTAGGGGTGGGGGTGTAGTTGGCTCCAGGCTAGTTCACTTCTTGTCCTCAACTATTCCACTGGGCTGCATGGATGTAAACTTCCTATTTGATGCCGCTGCAGCCAATCGCTGACTGTAGTGGTGACCTGCTCCCCTTGCGCCAGGATGAGAACAGGAAGTTTATGAAGAGTTACATTCCAACGTTAGAGGAAAAAAGCATCATTTTATATACTAACCTTTTATGTGGTACAATGTCAAATGCTTTGGAGAAGTCCATATATACGACATCCATTGATTCACCGCTGTCAAGTCTAGAACTTACCTCCTCATAGAAACTGATTAAATTCGTTTGACATGACCGATCCCTCGTGAAGCCATGCTGGCATGGCGTTATTTGATTATTTTCATTGAGGCGCTCCAAGATAGCATCTCTCAGAAAACCTTCAAACTGTTTACCCACAACAGATGTTAAACTTACCAACCTATAGTTTCCGGGCTCTATTTTTGGACCCTTTTTGAATATTAAAAGAGATCCCGCCAGGAGTTGCTAATCAAAGTATTCTTTTATTTTTGTCATAATATTGTCTTTTATGACACGTTTCGGCTCAATAGCCTTTATCAACAAAGTTACATACAAGTGGTTAGTACATTTCTTATATAACAAAAATGCAAGTGATACACCGGTGACATCGGACGCCTGGTTACGAAAGTAAATGAGTCAGCACCAATCAGTGACTTTGTTTAACTTCATGCATACAAAACGCAGGTTTTGTATGCACGTAGTGAAACCAAGTCGCTGATTGGTGCTGACTCATTCAATACTGTAACCGGGCGTCTGACGTCACCGGTGTATCACTTGCATTTTTGTTATATACGAAAGGCACTAAACACTTGTATGTAACTTTGTTGATAAAGGCTATTGAGCCAAAACGCGTCATAAAAGACAATATTATGACAAAAATAAAATAATATTTTCAAAAACCCAATTTTTAGGGACCAGTTCAGGTCTGAAGTCACTTTGCGAGGCTTACATAATAGAAACCACCCAAAAATGACCCCATTCTATAAACTACCCCCCTCAAGGTATTCAAAACTGATTTTACAAACATCATTAACCCTTTAGGTGTTCCACAAGAATTAATGGAAAATAGACATACAATTTCAAAATTTCACTTTTTGGGCAGATTTTCCATTTTAATAAATTTTTTCCAGTTACAAACCAAGGGTTAACAGCCAAACCAAACTCAATATTTATGGCCCTGATCCTGTAAACTACTGTACGGGCACACGGCAGGGCGCAAAAGGAAAGGAATGCCATACGGTTTTTGGAAGGCAGATTTTGCTGGACTGGTTTTCTTGACACCATGTCCCATTTGAAGCCCTCCTGATGCACCCCTAGAGTAGAAACTCCATAAAAGTGACCCCATCTAAGAAACTACACCCCTCAAGGTATTCAAAACAGATTTTACAAACGTCGTTAACCCTTTAGGTGTTCCACAAGAGTTATTGGCAAATGGAGATTAAATTTCAGAATTTCAATTTTTTGGCAAATTTTCCATTTTTATCCATTTTTCCCAGTAACAAATCAAGGGTTAACAGCCAAACAAAACTCAATATTTATGGCCCTGAATCTGTAGTTTACAGAAACACCCCATAAGTGGTCGTAAACAGCTGTACTCGCACACGGCAGGGCGCAGAAGGAATGCCATACGGTTTTGGAAGGCAGATTTTGCTGGACTGTTTTTTTTTACACCATGTCCAATTTGAAGCCCCCCTGATGCACCCCTAGAGTACAAACTCCAAAAAAGTGGCCCCATTATAGAAACTACAGGATAGGGTGGCAGATATTTTTATAGACCAAGTTGTCACGGATGCGGCGATACCTAATATGTATACTTTGTTTTATTTATGTAAGTTTTACACAATGATTTCTTTTTTTAAGCAAAAAAAATCATGTTTTAGTGTTTCCATAGTCTGAGAGCCATCATTTTTTCAGTTTTTGGGCGATTACCTTGGGTAGGGTATGATTTTTGCGGGATGAAATGACGGTTTTATTAGCATTTTGGGGTGCGTATTGACTTTTTGATCATCGCTTGCTATTACACTTTTTGTGATGTAAGGTGACAAAAAATGGCTTATTTAGCACAGTTTTTATTTGAAATTTTTTACGGTGTTCATCTGAGAGATTAGGTCATATGATATTTTTATAGAGCCGGTCGATACGGACGCGGCGATACCTAATATGTATACTTGTTTTATTTATGTAAGTTTTACACAATAACAGCTTTTTAAAAACAAAAAAAAATTATGTTTTAGTGTCTCCATATTCTGAGCCATATTTTTTTTTGGGGGGGGCGATTATCTCAGGTAGGGGCATATTTTTTGCGGGATGAGGTGACAGTTTGGTTGGCAAACATATTTTTTATCGCTTGCTGTTGTACTTTTTGTGTTGTAAGGTGACAAAAAAATTATTTATTTAGCACCATTTTTATTTTTTACAGTGTTCATCTGAGGGGTTAGATCATGTGATATGTTTATAGAGACGGTTGATTCGGATGCTGCGATACCGAATATGTATACTTTTTTTTTTGCCCTAATTTTTACCAATTTTTTTTTTTTACTTTATTTGGGGAAAATTATGTTTTTGTTTATTTTTATTTGAAACTTTAAATTTTTGGGGGGAAAACTTTATTTTTTCAACTTTTTTTTTCACTTTATTTTTTTGTCCCACTTTGGGACTTGAACTCTTCCATGCCATCGGGTCCCCCCCACAGCCGCATGGGGACCCGATGGTACCGCCCGCCGCCGCCGCAACCGCAGGTAAAAGCCGCAAACCGTAGGTCTGAATTGACCCCCGGCGTTGTGACAGGATGCCCGCTGAATGATTTCAGCCGGCATCCTGTTCCTATTAACCCCCGCCGCGCCGCAATCTATTTTTAAACTTAGGACGTACCGGTACTCGGCAAATGTGGCGCACCGGTACGTTCTAAGTCCCTAAGGGGTTAAGGTGCCGCTGTACTTCTTCCTGGGTCAGACAGAGCACTTTTAATGGGAAATTTACTTTTACATTCTGCATTTTATCTGACAGTTTATTTTCTTTTCAGTGGAGAAAAAAATATTTATTAGCTTTGCTTTCTCCTCAACCCAACGTTTCGGTCCAGACGGACGGTTTTCTTCAGCGGCTTTTAGTTCTGTGGTCTGAACTATATCAAAATGGAGATTGGATCATGATATAGTTATATATCATGATCCAGCTATAGTTATGCCCTACAACATGTAACAAAAGCCACCCAACTATCAAGCATCATTTATCATACTGGTCTCCTATTATATGGCAGAAGGACTTTTTCAGCACTCTTAGGCTCCAGGGCCAGGGCACAAACGCAAACTATGCACCCCCTATAGTTATACCCCTGGAAGTAGAATATACATAGATCTAAACAGACAGGTCTCTGATATTCAGTCTTTAGAGACCATCTATGTGCTCTTGTAATTAATTCCCGCATTTTTGGAGGTCAGTAATTTGCAGAAGCATGTACAGGTCTGCTCTGATATTTTATTTGTTACATAGGAAAAAAACTAATCCAAAACTACAGAGCCACTTTAATAACTTTTTCTAATGTATTCACATTTTGCCATGCAAATAATTAAAAGGGTGAATGCACTATTTTATTTTCTGTCGTTTTTAATTATACAATGGCATTTGTGCTTGTCCCATCAATATTTTTCAGACAAATGCATTTCAGCACTCAGACATTCTGCACTTCTTGTACGGTGGAGCAATCTAATTGAAATTCTCCACAGCCCAGGATGTCAACACAAAAACTAGTTTCAAGAAAATTTTCATCTTTGGGGAAATTTCCTATGAAGAGGTCAGGCTCATGATAGTCTTTTCAGGAAGAGCAAACGTATCTCAGCAGCTGTAGTGCAAATCAACTAACTCAGTCAAGCACTAATTATACGGCCAACACTCATCCACCGTTCTTTCAAGAAGCGTTGCTGCCACCTATTGGCATCATTTGGTATGGCAGGTCTAAATTGCAGTAAAAGATTACCTGTTACTTACAGACTACTGCAACGATAAAGTGTAAACAGTTTGTGGACATGAAACTAATCTGTGTGGAGCCTGTCATTACAGAACTGATAATTATTTTTCGAAATGACGTGAAATGTCCTTATGACTCTATTGCAGTACTTAAGCATACATCACTTTGAGTTGCTTAATTGGACATAGCACCGAAATTACATTGATTGGGTAGTTTTAGCATCTGGACAATTACCTCTGGCGTTCTCAATGATATACTTACTGCCATATGGAAGGATATCAATAGCGCTTCTGCAGGACATTTCTACAATTTCGCCCATTTGAAAAACGAACTCTTTAATTTAAAAGTTAAATTAACGTTTCCACCTAATATATCTCGTAAGCAAAATTTTCTGTTATTTTTCTCCTCCAGGCATAATTAGAACAGCTTTAACAAACATGGACCGAGAAGCAAAAGAGTATTACGAAGTGATTATCCAGGCCAAAGACATGGGTGGACAGCTGGGGGGATTAGCTGGAACGACCACGGTTAATATCACTCTCAGTGATGTGAATGACAATCCACCCAGATTTCCTCAAAGTAAGTGCATTGTCATCATCAGCTTGGGTTTCTCAGTCTATCCAGACTGGTTTCTAACTACGAACATCAAGTGCCAAGTTAACACACTGACATAAGCTTCAGTACCAAGAAGAAACATGAAAGTGCTGTTATATGGTTCATTTCTTCTTTCAAGCCTTCAAATCTGTGATTTATAAAAAAAAAAGTGTTAAAATGTTTTATTCTAACAGACTGCAGAGTGCAAGTTCATATGTTACTGAACTGACATCTTTACTGAACTTTTCTTGTCAAAGATCAGTTTGTACAAAATGAACAGTAAAAAGACTTTGTTCACATCAGTGTCTTGGTTTCTGTTATAAATGGAAGCCATGACACAGTGATGGATCCATCAGCATCTGACAGGCCCCATTAAATTACACTGCAATCTCTGTGGTGCCGGTAAAACATTTTTGTCAAATATCTCAAAATTTGCAAAGCTCCGAAACAGTCTTGAATACAGTAGTAGACAAAATGGAAAAGATGCCTTGTGTACTGTAGACAGTGTCTTTTTTAAAAGGTTTCTGACAGTAATATCATCGCAGACTGTGGTGCTGCACCACTGCAGGAGAAATTAGGAATTTCACAGTCTTAGATAAAGGGTTTACCCCATGGTTATTATGTAAAAAATAAAAATCAGACGTCATATAGTACATGACAATCTCTTTCTAGCAAAGCTAGAACCAGCCTTGTACCTCACATGGATCCAGAGATCTGCCCATTCATTGCTTTGCTAGATTATGTATCAAGCTGGCAGCTCAAGGGGAGTGTCATTTCAACTGCAGCTCAGGGGGCGTGTCTAATCCACTGCAGAGCTCTACCTATCACAGCTCAGGTGGCAGTTAAAAGATCAAACTGAGCATGTGTGACCATCTCAGTGAGCAGGACAAAGAAATTATAAAAAGAACAAACAGCAGGTGGCGCTATACAGATAAATTTTATTGAATAACTCACTGGCTATACTAAATTTTTAATTGCACGCAATTACAAAAGTATTCAGATC
The DNA here is from genome assembly GCF_014858855.1 of Bufo gargarizans. NCBI lineage: Eukaryota > Metazoa > Chordata > Amphibia > Anura > Bufonidae > Bufo > Bufo gargarizans. Next base: position 305,943,768 of record NC_058084.1, read on the forward strand.
CAGGTGCTGGTTTGAAAACTGTAGAATATTTTTCGTTGGACCCCTTTAAAATGAATATTCTGTCCATAAGATGCATGGATGTGCTAGATCCTCCACAGTAAAAGATGACCATGGTAGTCACTATTTACTTTGGCTCCTAGATGAGGACCTTTTTAATCTGTTTAAACTATAATCTTATTTAAAAAATAAATAAAAAAGAATGCCCCTTTAAATCATGCTCATATTCTCATAATTCTACATTGTAATTTACTGCAGCTGACTAGAAATAACATAGTGATCCTTATCAGGGTACTGTCCTAGCAAATGAGGTTTTTCAGCATAAAGGCCCCATTACTCTGCATGATTTCAGGACTCTATCTATACAAACACTTGTTTCCAAAATATTGGCCAATAAAGCTGATGGGCATCTTATTATTAGAATGAAAGATGCCAGATTATCGGCAGCACATCTTCCTGTATAATCAGGGATGTGCTGCTGTTAATGAATAGAAGAGAATGAGGGAGGAACAACTGCAGTAGCAAACATTCCTCCCACATTCAATTTGCATCAGGCCAGTGGAAACGACTGCAGATGGATGTCTTATCAATATCATCCTTCAGGTAGTGTAATACCAACCTTATGCATGTGATTGATCAGTATGGGAGGGTTTTCTCCTTGTTCAGTCTGCTACAAGTAAGAATGGTTCTTTCATTTCTTTTGTTCTTTATCTCTATCTTTTTTCTTTTGTTCTTTCTCTCCCTCTTTTATTATCTCTTTCTTTCTTCTGTCTTTCTCCTTTCGTATCTGCCTTTCTCTGCCTCATTCTCCTGCCCTATTTCTTTCTCTTTCTTTCTTTCTTTCTTTCCTCACTCTTCCATACTTTTTTTCACTAACTTTCTAATTTCTACTTTTTCTCTCTTCTTTCTTATTCAGAACACTACCAAATGACCGTTTTAGAATCATCACCTGTAAACTCAACTGTTGGTAGAGTTCTGGCAATGGACTTAGATGAAGGAGTCAATGCAGAAATGAAATACACCATTATAGATGGAGATGGACCTGAGATGTTTGATGTTTCAACAGACCCAATATACCAGGTTGGAGTAATCACAGTTAAAAAGGTAAGCCTTAATTTTACATAACAGAACTTCTAAAGCACCAACCAGCATCACCCTGCTTCTGCTAGGTACGGCTACCAGAGTGCTAATAGTTTGGTGCCTGCATAGGTGGTCCATGTCCACTGGCATAATCCTGCTTCTCATCTGTCAGAGTCTTTGCCTGATCCATGCTAGGTCAGTCTGACCTCCCAGTTCCTGGCTGCAGCCCTATCTGCCCATAGGATATACTCGAATGCCTTCTTTGGCTCTCCAAGGGACAAGTTGCGTTAGTCTCTAGCCAATAACTGTCTTTCTACTGGTATCCCTATGGGAAGGAGCCCAAACAAAAGTATTCCCTAGCTTAGTAGCCTCTGTGAAGGTGTGCTACCTTCTGATCTTCTGTGCCTGACTTCTGCCTATTTACCATATTGTACTAGTTGCTCCTCGCCTGACCCCTGCCTGTTTATGAAAACCAACCCTGCACTGCCTGCTCAGACATTTTGGTTAGTTAACTGGATTGAACAAACTTTGTCTGCCTGATCTCAGTGTTTCAACTTACAACTTTGCCTGTCCCCTTGGTGCCACACACTGGTGACTCATGGCCCGCCTGGATCAGTTGCCACTAAACAGAGACTAGTCCAAGAGGCAGCAGCCACTGCAACAGAGACCAGATTCCTATATAGGGTTGAAAAGGTGAAGACCAGGGGGCAGCTTTTACCAGCCTCAGAAATAAAATCCTTTCAGCAACAGAGTGGGTCCATACTCACTTTACTACCACTTTTATATATAATCAAATTTAGAACCTGTGTTAACTATGTTTTATTCAAGGTCAATCCTACAAACTAGTAAAGATCTGTCCTTTAGGTAATAAGTAATGAGAAAAATGTTCATATTTAGTCAAGCACTTCACCAGCAAGCTGTAAGTACAGACCCATCTCAAGCAGTCGCTAATTCATTTAATGATAATTATCCATCATTCAACAAACTCATCATCATGTTCAAGTTTATGCTGACTTTCTTAAAGGCTTGACAGTTCTTTGGCAATGACAGCTAATGAAGTAGAGGTCATAAGATAAACTGGAGAAAAAGAGACATTAAATTGAAAGAATATGGAATATTTTAACTTAGCTATGGAATGTGACTGGATGGGCCAGTGTATAATTAGAGAACATGTCCACTGGATCATCCATGACTCAACATCTTCATGGATACTTAAAATATTAAATTCTGCATCTAGAAACGTTATCATTACAAATGTATATTCTCCAAAATTTCATTTACCCAACCCAATGTGCCAAATGATGGTGGTCTGAAACTTAAGAACTGTGTGGACAGGGTAGTTCCGTATTTTCAATGTGTCATGTGTCATACCCCAGGGCTGATCGCTGTCCTAGGTTTATAGGAATGCCGAGTGGTGTGGCCTTAATAGACTGTGTGTTATGGTGTGTTATGGTGCTCCTACCTTGATACCGTCGCTCCCCAGGGTTAGGTTAGGTAAGCAATAAAGGGGAGAGTAAAGGTGGAGAATAAGTCAAGTCCAGACGTTATAAAGTTCGACAGCTTTACTTGAATCTACTTGCATCCATACAAGAAGTGATCTTTCTCTTGGATCCAGCAGGTTTTGGGAAAACTGGCTGGCAAACTTGAATATTCTACTTTCTCCTTCTCTGCTGTGCTAAACTCAGCTTTAGTCTGGTAGCTAGACTTTAGGACTGGTCTGGTATCTTTAGAGTGGGGTGCCTTTGGCTGTTGACTCCTCGTAATACTCTGTCTCTTAATCTGTAAAGAGACATGGTGATTTATGAGCTGCTCCCCTCTGGAGAGACTCCTGCTGCAGGAGAGGAAGCCTTCCCCTTGCTGCTAGATCTTTACTTGTCTGCTTCCAACACTAGAATAGACTACGAATGACTAAACACTTCATGCAGCCTCCTCTTTGGTAGGAAGCAGAACTTGCCCACTTCTGCCCAACAGGGAGGAGAATGGAATGGTAAGTTCCATTCTATCTAAAGATCTCTCTGCCATATCCGCTGCCACCTGCTGGTGAACCAGGTACATTACATGAACTACAACTAATAACAGTTAAATAGCAATAATAGGAAGGCACAGTGTAAAAGGACCTGGAATAAAAGATGAAAATTATGGTTAGCCTATTGGAGACAGTAGCAGGTTGTAGGAATGGTAGTGCCACTCTGGGGTACTACATATTGGATGGAACTTACCATTAGATTTCTTTTTTTCTAAATGCACCTATGTTCCCAATACATTACTTTAGTCGAATTATCATGGCTTTATCCAAGGACATATAATTGTATACATAATAGCATTGTCTAGACTGGATAACATTGCATCTATTTTCACAGCTGAGAGGAGGACTAACTATGACAAGGTTTGCAATCTATGTATGACAAGAAATATCTTGAAAATAGTGAGGAATTGAAACACAAAGGGGAACATTTATGAAATCTTGTATAATCCCTATTATGCCTTTAAAAAGTAGAACATTATGGAGCATGCCATATTTGAACCATAATTTGTGACTTTTTAAGCTTCTTGGTGCTCCCCACTTTCTGAAATGGGAAGAAAAGAGACGGGCTTAGCAGGGGCTTGGAACCTGGTGTTACTTATAGCTCAAGTTTCTGGCGCATGGAGGGCCAGAGATGCGACTAATTTATTAAGAGACAAATGCAAAACAGGCGCATCTTACTCCAGTGCAGGGGAGTCAAGACTGACATATGGGGATGCCAGTCTTCATAAATGTCTCCCAAAGTATTTTAGGAAGTTATATAACTTTTTATTTATATATTGATTCAGCTTTATTTGTCAAAAGCTGGCAAACCTCTATAATGACTTGATACAGAGAACTGGAAACTGGTGCAAAATATAAAAAAAGGTTTATAATACAAAATGGATTACTTTTGAACTTTTAACAAATGTTTAGTTGATATTGATTTGAGGCAAATTCCTACTATTGTATTTACAGCACGCTAAGCATTTGTTTGCTCATCTGTTCCCTTGCCATCCCTACAAATGAAAATATTAACTGTAAGCCATACTGTACATGTGAACATAAAGAGTATCACTACCCTTCCTTCATATAGGGTTAAATAAATTGTACTGTGGTAGAGTTGAGTAAAACCTGGAAGGTGTGAGGTCTTTTCAATTACTACCCCCTCTCCTGTTTGTCAATCAAAACTAAAATACTGAGGCTTCAGTGCCTCACCCCAACATTTACAATGTGCACTTACATTTAAATGTGATCTACATAGAAACATTCATCTGTAAGTACAATGTCACTCAGTATAAAATGAATGGCAACCACATCAAAGCCATAGTAATAATGTAAGGTCAGGTATCTGCATGCAGTTTTGGAAGAGTGAATTCAAAAAAGAGGAGGCGTTGTATCTGTCCCATCCTCTCTCTTTATGACCCACTCCTGATTTTGGCTTCCAAAACTGCATGCAGAGACCAGACTGTGTGGCCGTACCTTTAGCTATCTATAAAGTATGTCAGTGTAAAGTCTTTTGAAAATAAAATAATGTTGAACTAAAGATTCAAGCACATTATTTCCAAGACTTTTGTCTTATTAATTAATAATAATATTTAAACCATCTTTTTAGCTTTAAAAAAATGAAGTGCAGTTTTTACATTGGCCACTAGATGGCAGCACAATAGTTTAGTAGCTAGGTAATAGAGATAGAATAAATATTGAGCCAAGATAGGCAGCTTTTACACTTTTGAGTAGCTTTAGTTGACACATAGTGTAGTGAATATTCAGGGTTACTCTGTCCTTTTATGATGGGAAGCAATCCCAGTAATTACTTCCCTCAGGTAGTAAATAACTAAAGAATAATTAACTATAACTTACGATAATAATTCTTCCTAATGGCATATAGAGTAAAATGTAACTATAGTTTCTTGTAAGAATGGACGGTTAAATTAATCTCTTAGGAAAAAATGTCTGTTTATTGATTGATCATCACGTCTTTTCCTGGCATTCGGTAGGATCGGTTCTAGAAAATCCAATTTATTTTCTACATTCAACGTATTAGTATTTATGTCCCTAACTGGCACGTGTCACTTTTGCTCATGTTTGTCGATCTACATATTCAGCAAGATGCTAATTGAAAGTGGCAATTTTTTATTTGTATTTTAGCACCTTTTCAATGAATGACAACATCCTCCATATGGTGAATATAAATTTAATACAAATTACACTAACATGCTAACTAGAACCCTGGAGGAAAGGCACTTGTCACAATAGTTTATTTAAAGGTGAATTATTTAAAGCTGCAACTTTGTGAGCAGCAGCAAAATCTTATTTTACAACAATATTTTATAAATTAGAACCTATATACTGCCCGATTTCTTTTGCCATGGGATGCCAATAGAAGACTCACACCTAATTCCCTAATTCCCACACCTTATTTTCTTTGTGCATGTAAGTGATTAGAAATGTTGCTGTTTCTCATGATTTTCATTAGCCTCTTTCTAGCTTGAATGTAATTTTAATACCGGGCTCCTCATATAGATTATATATACCCTGCTCCCCGGCACCTTCGTCGCTTCTGATCGGCTGCTCTCCTGTCACCAGGTGTTTTGATCCGAGCGATGTGGAGATGCAGCGGCGGCCGTGCGGGGATCAGGAGCAATGCGGATGCCAGGGAGCCGGATAAGTATAATCTAGATGAGGTGCCCAGGCATTGGGGGGGGGGGTCATTATTGGTGTTGAATAACCCCTTTAACGTATGCTTATTTTTACATACCTGCTAATATGCATATACAAAGCTGGCAAATATAGAATATAGCTGGAAAATTTTTGACATGTCCTTTTTTGGGTCAACCACCGATGGTTCTATTTTATTGTCAACCACAGATGCGCTCATATTTGTGTACTAGTGGCGCAATAACAGGATGTAAATCATTATGTACCAGACACAGATGCTCTTGGGCACACTTGTCCCTTGCTCATGTGCCCACACCAGTACCTGTGCCACAGAGGCTCTCATTACAGTAAAGATTACATGCTTACAATAAAATAAAAAAGATATTAAAGATGTTACTGGCTGGAACCCTAGGGTCTGAAGATGGCATTTTGTAGTACACAAACATACAGAACTGCATGTATGCATTTTCTTTAAGGGGTTCTCTGAGCTACAGATATTGATGGCTTTTACTCTGGAAGCAGATCTGCTTCCAGCTCTGTATACTGTACATAGTCTTCAACATTGAAATTTTAACATGGAAATCACAAGATCAATAGACATGTTAATTATATGTAATTGATAAAAATATGGAAATAAAATATTCAAAACATCTTGATTTATTCAGTATCAAATATAATCACCACAGACATAAATGCACACACTTTGCACCACTGGTTCCATAACCAAATCAATGTAACGCCGAGCTGTTAGTGTACCTGAAATGAACACTACAGGGATCTACAGGGACATTCTTCTAATTAGATGATCAGTCCGTGCAGATGTTTGCCTCTGTGCATCTCTTGCTGTCATTCGAGTTCATAACTGTTCTCCCAACCACCAGGAGACACAACGTGGTGACATCTCAGCCTAGGCACTTAGTGATCTGCTGAAGTGATAAACCAAGGTCTCTCAGTTCAAGGATTCTGTTCCTCTAAGTGTTGATGCCTGGCATGTAGGCAAACAGGAGGCATCACACAGTCATCCCACAAAACTTGATCTGATTTTTAAGGTTTTATGTGGCTAAAAAACTTTGCTTTTAATCTGGCTTTTATGCTCCTCTGCCACAAATTGGAGCTAGGTGCTTGAACATGTGATCATCCGCAGATCTTAGCAACACCTGCTACTTCTTCAATTTGTTTTTTTGGTGTTTCAATTTTAATGCTGAGGAGTGTTGTTTCTGGCACCAGGGCAGCCCAAAACAGCTGATTGGTGCCTGGTGTTGGACCTCTACCAATATATTGATGACTTGTCCATAGGATAGTCCATCAATATTTGTAGCCTGTAGAACCACTTTCACTTGGCCCACTGTGTATTGTACACAGTGTACACAACAGTGATGGAAGATGGTAGCAAGGGACCACAGAGAGAGCACTTGTGGAGGAGCCAGATGCCTACCACTGACTTAGAAAATAGATTCAGATTTCAGACCAGGGCCTTCCATATGTGTTATCAGAGATTATCATTGACATCTTCCAGCAGATGCAAGTTCTGTCTAATTTAGATTTTCTTCATGTTTTGTTTTATTTACTATAAAACAGTCTGCTCTAAGCCTGAAAGCAAAGTCTTGTGTAATGAAAATGTGTAATGCTGTACACGTATTATTTCCTGTAAGTAGTCAGTTCATCCGTGGTGTATCTCGGCAGAGATTCCGTAAATAAATTGTCTCCCGTTTGACTGATTCTATCAATAGTTGCATTTGCACACCACACATTTTTCACACCATTCCACCATAAAAAGCAATAAAAGATAGCATGGATTATTTATAAACCAATAAAGCTCATGTGTTTTTTTAATTGGAGCTTGAAGATCCATAAATGCTAATTATGCTTAGACAAAGCTGTTGTAGATAAGGCAGATGGAGAATTGCTTGTGCATAGAGCAGAAAAGTAAGTAAAGTATTGTGTGTGATAAGACCGTCACTCTACGGATACTAATAAATTGTCCTATATTAGCCAGTAGTAAAAGACCAGACATGCATATTGTTCTTCTAGAACAAGTCAGAAAGTAGCAAACACAGACAGCTTGGAGCAATATATCACATAGGCGGCTTTACACGGAGAATATTTAAAAGAAAATTATGTAACAATGTTATAAAACTAGTCCAGTTATAACTAACTCACTTAGAAAGTTTTCAATTTTTAAACTTCTCTTAGGTGATTTCTTATAAAGATAATTTGATTAATTCAAATATAGAATTGAGCGAACACCTGGATGTTCGGGTTCGGGATCCGAACCCGATCCGAACTTCGTCCCGAACCCGAACCCCATTGAAGTCAATGGGGACCCGAACTTTTCGGCACTAAAACGGCTGTAAAACAGCCCAGGAAAGGGCTAGAGGGCTGCAAAAGGCAGCAACATGTAGGTAAATCCCCTGCAAACAAATGTGGATAGGGAAATGAATTGAAAAAAAAAATTAAATAAATAAAAATTAACCAAAATCAATTGGAGAGAGGTCCCATAGCAGAGAATCTGGCTTCCCGTCACCCACCACTGGAACAGTCCATTCTCAGATATTTAGGCCCCGGCACCCAGGCAGAGGAGAGAGGTCCCGTAACAGAGAATCTGGCTTCATGTCAGCAGAGAATCAGTCTTCATATCATAGCAGAGAATCAGGCTTCACGTCACCCACCACTGCAACAGTCCATTTTCATAAATTTAGGCCCAGCACCCAGGCAGAGGAGAGAGGTCCCGTAACAGACAATCTGGCTTCATGTCAGCAGAGAATTAGTCTGCATGTCATAGCAGAGAATCAGGCTTCACGTCAGCCACCAATGCAACAGTCCATTATCAGATATTTAGGCCCAGCACCCAGGCAGAGGAGAGAGGTCCCGTAACAGAGGATCTGGCTTCATGTCAGCAGAGAATCAGTCTTCATATCATAGCAGAGAATCAGGCTTCACGTCACCCACCACTGCAACAGTCCATTTTCATAAATTTAGGCCCAGCACCCAGGCAGAGGAGAGAGGTCCCGTAACAGACAATCTGGCTTCATGTCAGCAGAGAATCAGTCTTCATGTCATAGCAGAGAATCAGGCTTCACGTCACCCACCACTGTAAGAGTCAATTTTCATAAATTTAGGCCCAGCACCCAGGCAGAGGAGAGAGGTCCCGTAACAGACAATCTGGCTTCATGTCAGCAGAGAATCAGTCTTCATGTCATAGCAGAGAATCAGGCTTTTCGTCACCCACCACTGCAACAGTCCATTTTCATAAATTTAGGCCCAGCACACAGTAGCGTGTGTGTGAAGTTATTCTGAATGACCCTATGTGCACCTTGAATATTATATACCCTTTTAGGGATAAATTTCAAATAGCTCTGATATAGCAGAAACCACTAAATTATGAAATTGTTAAATTGGGAATTGTATTTCAACCCTGAACAAAAAATGTGCTTTGACGGACACTAAATAACTTGCCCAGCCAGAACAGTACAGCGGTAACGACAGATTTAGCGGGATATAAATTTGAGGCCTAGTATTTAGGCGCTGGGTGACCGGTATGGATTTAGTGACAGAATTAGACTGGGATATGGCCAAAAAATAACCACACTATTGCTGGTTAAATGCACTTGGTGTGACAGCTTGACCAACCACACTACTGAGGGTTAAATGCACTTGGTGACGGGCGCAGCTTACCCCTGATGTAGTATATGGCCAAAAAATGAACAGACTATTGCTGGTTAAATGCACTTGGTGTGACAGCTTCACCCTGATGTAGGCTTTAGCCAAAAAACAACCACACCATTGAGGGTTAAATGCACTTGGTGACAGGCGCAGCTTGCCCCTGATGTAGTATATGGCCAAAAAATGAACAGACTATTGCTGGTTAAATGCACTTGGTGTGACAGCTTGACCAACCACACTACTGAGGGTTAAATGCACTTGGTGACGGGCGCAGCTTGCCCCTGATGTAGTATATGGCCAAAAAATGAACAGACTATTGCTGGTTAAATGCACTTGGTGTGACAGCTTGACCAACCACACTACTGAGGGTTAAATGCACTTGGTGACGGGCGCAGCTTGCCTCTGATGTAGTATATGGCCAAAAAATGAACAGACTATTGCTGGTTAAATGCACTTGGTGTGACAGCTTGACCAACCACACTACTGAGGGTTAAATGCACTTGGTGACAGGCGCAGCTTGCCCCTGATGTAGTATATGGCCAAAAAATAAACAGACTATTGCTGGTTAAATGCACTTGGTGTGACAGCTTCACCCTGATGTAGGCTTTAGCCAAAAAACAACCACACCATTGAGGGTTAAATGCACTTGGTGACAGGCGCAGCTTGCCCCTGATGTAGTATATGGCCAAAAAATAAACAGACTATTGCTGGTTAAATGCACTTGGTGTGACAGCTTCACCCTGATGTAGGCTTTAGCCAAAAAACAACCACACCATTGAGGGTTAAATGCACTTGGTGACAGGCGCAGCTTGCCCCTGATGTAGTATATGGCCAAAAAATAAACAGACTATTGCTGGTTAAATGCACTTGGTGTGACAGCTTCACCCTGATGTAGGCTTTAGCCAAAAAACAACCACACCATTGAGGGTTACATGCACTTGGTCGCAGCTTGGATGCACTTGGTCGCAGCACCGCACTAGACACAAAATGGCCGCCGATCACCCCAGAAAAAAGTGACTGACAAACGGTCTGGGCAGCCTAAAAACAGTGAGCAATTGAATTTCAGCAGCTCAATGATGCACAGCTGCAGATCGATCGATTAATCAAGTCCTTTGGAGGAGTTAATCTGCCTAATCTCGCCCTACTGTCGCAGCCGCAACCTCTCCCTACGCTAATCAGAGCAGAGTGACGGGCGGCGCTATGTGACTCCAGCTTAAATAGAGGCTGGGTCACATGGTGCTCTGGCCAATCACAGCCATGCCAATAGTAGGCATGGCTGTGACGGCCTCTTGGGGCAAGTAGTATGACGCTTGTTGATTGGCTGCTTTGCAGCCTTTCAAAAAGCGCCAAGAAAGCGTCACAAAAGCGCCAAGAAAGCGACGAACACCGAACCCGGACTTTTACGAAAATGTCCGGGTTCGGGTCCGTGTTACGGACACCCCAAAATTCGGTACGAACCCGAACTATACAGTTCGAGTTCGCTCATCCCTATTCAAATACCTTTGTTTACTAGGATTCATAATGTGAGGAATCTAGTGCAAAAGTTTTCTTCAGTAATATCTCAGGAAAAATCAAACATTTAAAGATAGATGATGATGTTATAATGTCCTCCTAGTTTATGGTCCATTTGGTGTATGTGCCAGGTCAAGTTTTAGCAAGCTATGGCAATTATTTATTGTGCCTTGCTTACCCAATGGACGCCTAAAGATTATCTTTTTTGGCATTTGTCAGGTTAGAATAAACTGATATGCCGTTTTTCAATAGAAATGAATAGGGTAGTACATTTTGCTATTCGATACAGAGGCATTCAGTAACACATGTGTGCTAGACAATATACAGATTTTTTTGTTTTTCTTTAACATGGGAGCCCATGGTTGATAGATGCCATTGCATTTCTAGATCTAACTGCTGGGACTCTCACCAGTTATAAGGACAAGGATGCCATATTCCCTGTTTAAATGCACACTTATGCTCACTACCACTTTATTCAATGGACAGCACTCACTATCTCTCAGCCTCATAGACTTTGAATGGGGCAGTAGTGCACAAGCATGACCACCACTTTCTTAAATCAGGGGACACAGAACTCTCATACTTATCATTGGTGAAAGTCTCGGAGAATCTGAGTTAATATAAATGGGTACTGTACACACCACCAGAGAGTGGTCTGTGTATCCCACCCACCAAAGAATCTTAAAACATGATGGGGAATATCAGAGAGACCCATTTACAGACACTTGTTTCGGAGTTCTTGCCCCTCATCAGTATAGAGAAAGCCGGATGAGACTCTTTTGACGCACTGTAGCTCTCAGATGACATGCAGTATGCTTTCTTATCAGAAAACGTATTTATTTCATAAGGACCATTTCGAATAACATAAGTAAACTAGGTTGGTAACACAGTGTAAAATAAGGAATACATCTTAGCAAAAAGTGATGCATAGCATAGAAGGTTATATTAATGAATGTCCATTTTAGTTTAAGCTTTCCTGTAAAGTTGATTTTTCTGTAGAATATGTAATTTTATGAAAATCTTTTCTTCCTAGCCATTGGACTTTGAAAGCAAAAAAAGCTACATCCTGAAAATTGAAGGTTCAAACCCACACATTGAAGTACGTTTTTCTAACCTGGGTCCATTCCGCGACACCACAACCCTGCACATTAGTGTTGAAGATGTGGATGAGCCTCCTGTGTTTGAATCTAGTCATTATTTTGTGGAAGTCTCAGAAAATGTAGATATTGGTACAACAATACAGATTGTTTCTGCCAGGGATCCAGACGCAACTAATAACTCAGTCAGGTAAGTAACTATGAACATGAAGACCACAGATTATAGTGAAGTTAACAGGGATGTAAAACATAGCTCCAATGATCCACAGTAGCAACCTCTACAGATACTTATGAATGCTTTTAATCTGGAAGTAAAAATGGAGCTCCAGTCTGCACCAGGGTCATCAGGTCAACATCAGCTCTGTTGGAATGATACCAGGGCATACTACTGCTGCACTCTGCATTTAAAGTGATTAGTCCATGATTAATATAAAAAATTAAAATTAGATATCACATAGTGCTTAAGAGGTTGTCCGTGCTTTTACTATTGAAGACCTATCCTCGGGATAGGTCATCAATATCAGATCGGCGGAGTCCGGCAGCGCAGTGTGGACGCGCCGTCTCCCTTATCTCTTCCTGCTCACCGCGGCTATCTATGGTCTTTGCGATTAGCAGCAGCAGCAGACAGGAAGAGAGACAGCACGTGCACACTGTGGGCGCTGTCTCCTTATACAACTGATCGCTGGAGGTGCCGGGTGTCAGACCCTGCCCATCTGATATTGATGACCTATCCTGAGTAAGGGTCATCAATAGTAAAAGCTCGGACAACCCCATTTAACTATCTCTTTCTAAGAAAGCTAGAACCAGTCCTATACTTCCTATGGATCCAGAAATCCCTAAACTATTGCTCAAATTGATCTGTTAGATTTATTTCAAGCTGGCATCTCAGGGGTGTGTCTGTTCTCAGCAGTGTTTCCTTATTGCAGCAGTTCTCTCCCTGTAACTGTCACAACTAATAACAATATATAGGACAGGGAGCAGTTGCATGATAGAACTGAGCATGTGCGACCACCTTAGCAAGGTGTACAGAGAAATACATAGAACAAACAGCAGGTGGCACTATACAGGTAGATTTTATTGAACAATACTATACAAAATGTTTAATTAGATGCAATTACAAAATACTCAGATCCTGGTGCTGCTTTGAAAAATGTGGAATATCTTTCATGGTACAACCCATTTATTTGCTCCAGGAATGCCCCTATACATTGAGTTTTTATTCTTTGTATACAAGGTATCTCAGTAATTGTAGTGGCCATGCTGCATTAAAAACATGCTGTGGAAAAACAAAATGCAAAAATGCCTCAAACATGTGACAGAAATGCTGCTGGTGCCTCTATTTGTGTATAGTATACTGGGAGGATGAAAGAAGATGAGACATAAGGAGGGCCATTGTGACGCTACCTCCCAGGGGCCCACATAAACCTGGAGTTGGCCCTGGGCTGTATACAGGTCAGTATACAAGCCTTTCTAATCTGATTGCTATGGGAGTGATATACCGCTAAAATACTGCGCCTTAAATAGCTTGCTGCAAGCAACCAGGCTCCCTCACACCCAGCAACGTGAGAGCGCCTGTATAGAGGTGTTATTTGGCCAACATATAACATTGCTACCATACTGAATGGCAATTATAAATAAGCATTGTATGGTACTGCATACACAATATGACAGTACTCCTTGGGAGGAGGCAACAGAGGGTACGCGCATTGCATTATCCAGTGAGTGCATATAGCATGTATCATTTTACCTTACATCCTCCACTCCCCCCACCGGATCTCTGTAGTCATGCAAACTTACCTGCTCCCTTCTGCTTGGTTGTGGCTCCATTAGTCCCCCGCTCTTTTCATCATGATCTGGTTCCCGCATGTAAACTTTCAGCATGGAAGGGTTCAAGTGTGCTTCTGCAGCAGTGGCATGTCCCCCAAGCAGCACATCACTCACTTGCCATTTGGGGGGCCGCCATCTGTTCCAGAAGTTTACATTTGATGACCAGAGAAAGGGCAAAAAGAATTGTGAACTGAAGGAGCCGGAACCGAGAGGTGGGTAACAGGTAAGCTTGAATCCACAGGTTGGTGGGGAGAAATTTAAAAAGCTGAAATAACCCTTTAAATTATGAAAAAAAGTTTCACCTAATTTGCACAGAAAAGTGTATTAAACTCAACAGCAAATTACAATTTTAGAACAAAACTTTTAGATAATATAATAATATGGTCTGCATATGAAGAATAATGTAAGTTCAGAGTCTGGTTATTAATTGAGAAAATGGAGAATTCAGAACAAAGGTATTGCCTGTAAAGCTTAGCATTAGTGATTAATATGGCACAATGATCATAATCTTTAATGCTGACCTGACCTTCAAATGTCAAGAAAATGAGAAAATGTTGAAAGAACTTGCAAGACATTTCTAACAAATCAAACCCTGTAATTCATTCTAGATGGGTTTTGAAGTAACTGAGGCTGGTTAATAGAGAATTACGGAGGATTTTGCCACATACAAGGTGGCAGGATGGATGGCTTATTTCTCCTGTAATGGGCTCTTGTCATCAGCAATCTGTACTGGATGGAGATATTAATGTGTACCCTTAGAACATATGCAGAACCATATACAGCAGGTTAAGTGGCAGTGCTCCACATTCAGCTGTTTGGTGTTCCATATGGTGCTATAATATGGAAATATTCTTTTAGGGGACAATACCTCCATAATACAGCCCTAAATCAAACATGGCATGACAGTAAAAAAAAAATATATCTATATGCCTCCACAAAAGTCTGTAAGTGCCCAATGACTTGGCCATGCTCTTAAAGAGGACCTTTCATGGGTCCAGACATTATGAAATAACTACCAGGATATGTAGGGCATAGTGCACTGATGTAATATTGCTTACTATTTTTTTCTGGGCGCCGCTCTGTTTGCCCGCTGTGCCCCCTTGCAGTTTTCCCGGATGGTATGCTAATGAATAGCATCGGTACAGGGAGGAGAAGATGGCCCTGTTTTTCAGTGGGCGTCTCCTTCTCCCTGGCTGTAGCGCGGTCCAATCACAGCAGAGAGCGTCACAGCCAGGGAGAAGGAGACGCCCATTGAGAAACAGGGCCTTCTCCTCCTCCCTGTACAGATGCTATTCATTAGCATACCATCCGGGAAAACTGCATAGGGGGCACAGCAGGCGAACGGAGCGGCGCTCAGAAAAAATAGTAAGCAATATTACATCAGTGCACTATGCCCTAAATATCCTGGTAGTTATTTCATATTAATCAAACAAGGAATGTCGCACTAAAATGAGGTTATTTCATATTGTCTGGACCCATGAAAAGTCCTCTTTAAGGAAGCTGAAAACAAGGCTGCAACATAAACCATTTCAACCCTTCTGGCTGAGAGGCCTCACTTAGGAGCAGGGCCATGAATATGATACTTGCTTCGTTTTGTCCCAAGTCTATTTATTTGAGTCCCTAATTTTAAAGGGTTGCCTTTCAACATAAATGTCCTTTTGGAATGCAAATATAAATACATAAAACTTTCTAATGTACTTTAATTTGGAAAATTGTATAAGGTGGCTCAACCTCAGACCCTGTCATGTGGTTAGAGCGTCTGCTGTGACATCAGTGACGTTCCGATACAGATAGAGGCTTCCTCCTCCCCTCTGTGTGTCGTCATGTTGAAGAAGATGGCTGCATTGGCCAGTTCATTAGCTAAGCCAGCCCCCCTTCTCTGTGTTTGAATCATCCAAGATGGAGACGGAGACTGGCTTACCTAATGAACTGAGCCATACAGCCATCCCCTTCATCATGATGCTGACACACAGAGGGGGCAGAAATCTGTTCTTATGTGGGTTTCCTCCAGGTACTCCAGTTTCCTCCCTGATACAAAGACATACTGATAGGAAACTTAGATTGTGCACTCTATTGGGGACAGCGAGTAATGATAATGTCTGTAAAGTGCTGCGGATTATGTCAGCACTATATAATTGAGATCATAATTAAAGAAAGAAAAATAATGATTACAGCAGTTGGTAACGTTTGGCAGAACAACATAATTCAGCATATAAAATGCCTGATCTCTATTAAAAATCTTCCCCCTACTTCAGGTCATAGGAACATGTCAAATATTGTATGCTAAAGGGAAATAAATATATATTGTTAACAAGGCACACAACATTGGGCTAGGTCAGCTGAATCTAATGATACCCTTTACTTAGATTCACAGTAGTTTTTCTAGAGAAAAAGTACTTTTAGTCCATATACAAATGAACAGTTAAGTGAACCCAGTGTGGGCCCAAGCCACTCTGTGCACCCTTGCTCCTCCTGATTCCTCTGTCAGTTCTTCCCTCTCTTTCTTGATTGCCGGGACCAGGTTCCTGCATAGTAATCTCGCCTGAGCCTGTCAATCCAGAAATTGGAGGGAGTGGCTGGCAGAGGAAGCTGTAGGAGCAAGGGTTCACAGAATGGTTTGGGCCCACCCCTGGTGCACTTAACTTCTCATTTGCATATTATTTGCATAACAGATCACTAACTGTAAGGCACTATTACATTTAGATGAGGTAGCCCTACAAGTGTTGTACCTGGTTTTGCGGTTTGGAGCATATAATATTGATATGCAGGCAACTGTATGGAATTGTTATTCATTTTAAGTGCAAATAGGACTGCTGAGGAGACATTTTATATTTTTAATGCAATTTTTGCCTTTTTCTTGCAGGTATTCTATTGACAGGAACAGTGATCCTGGAAGATATTTCTATGTTGATATTACCACAGGAGCACTGATGACAGCAAGGCCTTTAGATAGGGAAGACGTGGCTTGGCATAATCTCACACTCTTAGCAATGGAGATGAGTAAGTAACATTTTCACATACTGTTAATATCTTCTTTTTTTTTTTTTTTTTTTATAAAGCAGAACATTGCACACCTAGCACCTTCTGCAGCCTTTTCTATGTCCTGTTGGTCTCTTTGGATATATTCACATTTGCATTGGAGACTCCAGAGCAGACTCAAAGCACTGTATACAGGTGCATCTTAGTAAATTAGAATATCATTGAAAAGTTTATTTATTTCAGTAATTCAGTTCAAAAATGTAAATCCATACTGATTCATTACACACAGAGTGATCTAGCATTTATTTATTTTAATTTTGATCATTATGGCTTACAGCTAATGAAAACCCAAAACCCACCATCTTCCAGGTCTGCCTATACCCCTCATTTCCTTAGTGAAAGCTTCTTGCGTTTGACTTCAATGAGGAAATTTTTTTTTCCAGAGATTTATTGAATATTTTTAAGCATGCATATAAAGTACAAATAAAAGTAATTAGTATTGAGTATATACAGCATTATCAAAAATAATAAAATGTGCTACTTTCTTTAACCCTTCAGATAACGCCGCACAGGTTGGAAGTGTTCCTGTCACCATAAAAATCCTCGATGTTAATGACAATGCTCCAGTCTTCACCAAATTTTTTGAGACATTCATGTGTGAAAATGCAAAGGCTGGACAGGTACGATAACTAAACAAAAGTATGAAAGGTCCAGCTAAGTTTTATATTCATATTAAATGTTTAGTCTTATACAAAAAAAAACAATAAGCAGTAAGGGAAGCAGGAGATCTCGTTGAAGGGGTTGTCAGTTTTTAGAAGAATCCCCTAATTTTTTCTTGTGATCCATCAGAAGAAGAGGGAAAAAAAAGATTCTGCAACTTTTTTTTTCCTCTGTTGCATCAGTTGTCATCCGTTTGAGCTATTTCCATCTGAGATATGTAAAATGGATCTTAGATGGAAATGGCATAAACGGATGACAACTGATGCAACAGGATCCGTTTTTTTCCAGGATCCTTTAAAAAAACAGATCCTATACAATCCTATGCATAACTGATGCAACAGGATTTTTTATTTATTTTTACTTCTTTTGATGGATCAGAAGAACGGAATGCTAAATGGTGATGTGAACTCGCCGTTAGAATTACTGTAGCTGTAGGATTCCAGCACCACATTTTCAATTCCAATTAATCTCTATTTCCAACAAATGAAGCATTAAGGCCCTATTAGCCTGCCAGATTTTTGGGCACAACGACCACTGATTAATGTGTTTATCGCTATTTACATTAGTTTATTACACAAGCCGATGCAGAGTGAATCGGGGATGATCGGTACCACAATCGTTCCCTTCCTATTCGGGTCCTGTTGATTATCAGCTGCACCTCCCTGGTTACCGCGGAGGATGATTATCAGATGACAAGCAAGCATTTGATCATTTATCGGCTGATTGGTGGCACAATTATACAAATCAATTATTGGGAACCAACGTTCCTATGAATGCTTGTTCTCTATCATAGGCACGAAAATTGCTCAGTTTCATAGGACCGTTACACAATGACCTGTGTAAACTAAATGCAAGTAAGCCGCGTAATCTATGGATCCTCTTTATTACTCACCACTCTGGCTTATTGGTGGAGGTTGCAAATGGGGATAGCCTCACTTACAAGGTGTTTAGACCACCAATAGGGCCTGCGTAGATTAAAGATTACGATGGTCGCTCCTAACCTAAGTGGCCTACAGGAGACAATGTGAACACATCCATGGCACTTCCACAGAAAGGAATCATGAGGCTACATAAGAAAGGCTTTTATTTTGCATATTGCATTGCACTTTTATAGGTGGCCTCAACAACAGGACGGTATATTGTAGTGTAGATGTTCTTAGCCAAATGCTTATATAGGACTTTGGGATGCCTCTCAGCAAGGGCAGTGCCACCCACTCCATGTTTCTCTTGGAGCATCTTATAGTTGTCCTAGAAAGAGATTTTCTGTATTATCCTTTTCATGTTTATAAAAAAAAAACATTTAAATATTGTATCAGGTAAAAAAAAGATTACTCATTTGAATAATGAGACACAGAGACAGGTCAGCCTACCTAAGCATGCACAAAATTCCAAGTCTCCTGAAGCAACAAGTGCAGATAAGATCTAGCACAATTTTCCCAGTAGAAACTCATGTTCCACACAGCAGAAACGAATATACGGGTCAGAGCATGCACACACTGACCTGAACGTTATGAATAAGGACTAGTGTTTTCTGAAATGTGTTGACTGAGTTTCCCCTTCGTGTTCAGGCTTTGATCTGAATAACTTCTTAACTGGGAGAATTGTGCAGGCAGGATATTAGCTATACATCTCGCTGTCAGTACTATATTACAATATACAGAAAAATAAATGTAGAAATAAAAACATAAATGTGTAAGTCTTTGTATATATGAAATCCTGCTCCAGGTGATATAATCTTATGTATCATAGGGCTCAGGTTCTCTTCCTCTGTCATACATATTCTACTCTCAAATAGGGAAGCCTGTTTTAAAGAGAACGTGTCATCCGCTTCTAGCCTGGATGCAAGATGAAATATGGTTGGGCATGGGAATATACAGGTTTCATATGGTATTCTATGGCACATTTGCCTGCAGATGTTGCAGCTGAGTCTGTAGATCCTACACACTCATAGGTTGCCAAAGCTGATGTCTCAACTGGTCCCATAAATGCTCTAATGACGATAAATCTGGACGGGGTAGTCCCAGGAAGTGTTGCAATCTGGCAGAGACATTCTTGAGAAACCTTTGCTGTGTGAGGATGAGCACTGTCCTGCTAAAAAATGCCAGTTGGAAGTGCTGCCACACATGTGACATGCACATATCACTTAGCTGTTGGTGTCCCTCATACTAGGGGTGACCTACTCTGGTATGTGATGGTTCCCCAAGATCATCACACTAGCAGTTGGGGCAAAGTGATCATGGGATCCCAAAAATAGTCTAGATTCCTCACTGAAGACGCTATGGTTCCAGTCCGTAGCAGTCCAGGTTTCTTGTTCATGAGGAAGCGGTTCCTGGTTGTCAATGACAGGACATGTAAAGGGTGCCATGTGAACACATTTTCATTTGCTAAGTGCATGGAAATGGTGGGAAGACAAGGATGTGTACTGATGGTGTGATCTACAGTGCTGCCCATAATTATTAATACCCCTGGCAAATTTTGACTTAAAGTTACTTTTATTCAACCAGCAAGTAATTTTTTGACGGGAAATGACATAGGCGTCTCCCAAAAGATAATAAGACGATGTACAAGAGGCATTTTTGTGGAAAATAAACATTTCTCAGCTTTTATTTACATTTGAACAAAAAGTGTCCAATCCTAAATTATTTATACCCTTCTCAATAATCAATAGAAAAGGCTATTACAGCAATCCAACGCTTCCCATAATTGCAGACCAGCTTTTTGCATGTCTCCACAGGTACTTTTGCCCATTCATCTTTAGCAATGAGCTCCAAATCTTTCCGGTTGGAGGGTCTTCTTGCCATCACCCTGATCTTTAGCTCCCTCCACAGATTCTCAATTGGAATCAAGTCTGGACCCTGGCTGGGCCACTCCAAAACGTTAATGTTGTTGTCTGCTAACCATTTCTTCACCACTTTTGCTGTGTGTTTTGGGTCATTGTCATGCTGAAATGTCCACTGGTGCCCAAGGCAAGTTTCTCTGCAGACTGCCTGATATTATCGTTAAGAATCCTCATGTATTGCTCTTTTTTCACTGTGCCATTTACTGTGATTAGGATCCCTGGTCCATTGGCTGAAAAACATCCCAAAAGCATTAGGTTCCCACCACCATGAATGACAGTGGGGATGGTGTTCTTTGGGTTGAAGGCTTCTCCTTTTTTATGCCAAATAAAGAAAACATCATTGTGACCAAACAATTAAATTTTTGTTTCATCTGACCATAACACAGAAGACCAGAAGGCTTCTTCTTTGTCCAGATGAACTTTTACAAAGGCCAAGCAAGCTTTTATGTGCCTGTTCTGCATCTGTGGAACCCAGCAGTGTGCAGTGTCCGTTGGATTGTCTGCCTTGAGACATTGCCACCAGCCGAGCCTAGATTCACTAGGATTGCCTTCTTGGTGATCCTTGGATTCTTTTTCACCTCTCTAACTATCCTTCTGGCCAGCACAGGTGTCACTTTTGGCTTCCGACTACCTCCTCTGAGATTTTCCACAGTGCGGAACATCTTGTATTTTTTGCTCAAATGTAGAGTTGAGCGAACACCTGGATGTTCGGGTTCGAGAAGTTCGGCCGAACATCCCGGAAATGTTCGGGTTCGGGATCCGAACCCGATCCGAACTTCGTCCCGAACCTGAACCCCATTGAAGTCAATGGGGACCCGAACTTTTCGGCACTAAAACGGCTGTAAAACAGCCCAGGAAAGGGCTAGAGGTCTGCAAAAGGCAGCAACATGTAGGTAAATCCCCTGCAAACAAATGTGGATAGGGAAATTAATTAAAATAAAAATTAAATAAATAAAAATTAACCAAAATCAATTGGAGAGAGGTTCCATAGCAGAGAATCTGGCTTCCCGTCACCCACCACTGGAACAGTCCATTCTCAGATATTTAGGCCCCGGCAACCAGGCAGAGGAGAGAGGTCCCGTAACAGACAATCTGGCTTCATGTCAGCAGAGAATCAGTCTTCATGTCATAGCAGAGAATCAGGCTTCACGTCACCCACCACTGTAAGAGTCCATTTTCATAAATTTAGGCCCAGCACCCAGGCAGAGGAGAGAGGTCCCGTAACAGAGGATCTGGCTTCATGTCAGCAGAGAATCAGTCTGCATGTCATAGCAGAGAATCAGGCTTCACGTCAGCCACCACTGCAACAGTCCATTGTCATAAATTTAGGCCCAGCACCCAGGCAGAGGAGAGAGGTCCCGTAACAGAGGATCTGGCTTCATGTCAGCAGAGAATCAGTCTGCATGTCATAGCAGAGAATCAGGCTTCACGTCAGCCACCACTGCAACAGTCCATTGTCATAAATTTAGGCCCAGCACCCAGGCAGAGGAGAGAGGTCCCGTAACAGACAATCTGGCTTCATGTCAGCAGAGAATAAGTCTGCATGTCATAGCAGAGAATGAGGCTTCACGTCAGCCACCACTGCAACAGTCCATTGGCATATATTTAGGCCTAGCACACAGGCAGAGGAGAGAGGTCCCGTAACAGACAATCTGGCTTCATGTCAGCAGAGAATCAGTCTGCATGTCATAGCAGAGAATGAGGCTTCACGTCACCCACCACTGCAACAGTCCATTGGCATATATTTAGGCCTAGCACACAGGCAGAGCAGAGAGGTCCCGTAACAGACAATCTGGCTTCATGACAGCAGAGAATCAGTCTGCATGTCATAGCAGAGAATGACAAACTCCAGCCTAGTGGATATAATTAAATATAATGGGGTTGGACCCTGGGAGAAGAAACTGATCTTGGGAGGAAGAAGCAATCTGCCGGCACTAACAGACATGCAGGAAGAACTGTCTTTTTATTCTCATGGATAGTCTGATCTGTCGCAAGTTGTTCAGCTGTTTGCTCATCGTGGTACATCTCTTGGCTGCGTCGCATGAATAAGGCGGACGCGGTTTATGTCTTTAAGGGCACATCCATATATAACAGACACGGCCTCTGGACACAACTTCCTTGATGTTTCCATGAAATTCAAATTAGCGTGTCACAAACATCGGCATGGTCGATGCGTGATTCTTCCCTCCCTTCATTTTCATCCCTCCCAGTAAGGTCATCTGGTCCAATCATTTTATTATGACCGTCAGTGGGCATCCTCCCCTGACCGTCATTTGACACCTGGGTTTGTCCTACAGACATATCATGGTGGCCCAAACATGGTCCTCCATCTGTTAGACATCCATGATTTACGATATTATTTATTATTATCTATGCGCCCCCTGATGATCCCACACAGTGGGTGAAACGCGTTGGGGTTTCTAGCACAGACACGTCTGTGCCTTCACTAGGTATCCTCCTAGGTGTCAATGTTTCGTTGTGTCTTGTTCTGTAGTCATTTTGCATCGTGTACCTTTTGGTATCTCTACCGATAGGGTAGTATACACTGTGCATTTAGGGTAATCCTGTCTGGTCCATGCCCAACTGAGTCCACCCATACGGCCTTTGCCGGCCCGCCTACCGTAGGGTGTACTAGGAGTTGTCAGTGAGGTTCGAGGACGGGGGGTCTCCACCATCAGGAGTCGCCCCTGGGCACAGGGCCTAGATGTAGTATCATTACCAGGGTCACTTCACCTCCTCTTCTCAATATATGGGTGGACTTCTTGTACATGGACCTGATAGGACTTATTAGTGCGTTCTATGAATTAATAAAGATTATTTACTATTAAGGGTTTCTCTTTAGCTGGACCTGCATAGCAGAGAATGAGGCTTCACGTCACCCACCACTGCAACAGTCCATTGGCATATATTTAGGCCTAGCACACAGGCAGAGCAGAGAGGTCCCGTAACAGACAATCTGGCTTCATGTCAGCAGAGAATCAGTCTGCATGTCATAGCAGAGAATGAGGCTTCACGTCACCCACCATGTCCGACCATGTCCACGACCATGTCCACGTCCGCGTCCCTTACTAGATGTTTTTCTCATTGTTATGGTTCACCACAACAACAAATATATTATTTGGCCCAATGTATTGTATTCAAATTCAGCGGGATATAAATTTGAGGCCTAGTATTTAGGCGCTGGGTGACCGGTATGGATTTAGTGACAGAATTAGACTTGGAAATGCACAGAAGCGTGTGTGTGTGAAGTTATTCTGAATGACCCAATGTGCACCTTGAATATTATATACCCTTTTAGGGATAGATTTCAAATAGCTCTGATATAGCAGAAACCACTAAATTATGAAATTGCTAAATTGGGAATTGTATTTCAACCCAGAACAAAAAATGTGCTTTGACGGACACTAAATAACTTTCCCAGCCACAACAGGACAGCGTTAACGAGAGATTTAGCAGGATATAAATTTGAGGCCTAGTATTTAGGCGCTGGGTGACAGGTATGGGTTTAGTGACAGAATTAGACTTGGAAATACACAGTAGCGGGTGTGTGTGAAGTTATTCTGAATGACCCAATGTGCACCTTGAATATTATATACCCTTTTAGGGATAGATTTCAAATAGCTCTGATATAGCAGAAACCACTAAATTATGAAATTGTTAAATTGGGAATTGTATTTAAACCCAGAACAAAAAATGTGCTTTGACGGACACTAAATAACTTTCCCAGCCACAACAGGACAGCGTTAACGAGAGATTTAGCAGGATATAAATTTGAGGCCTAGTATTTAGGCGCTGGGTGACAGGTATGGGTTTAGTGACAGAATTAGACTTAGAAATACACAGTAGCGGGTGTGTGTGAAGTTATTCTGAATGACCCAATGTGCACCTTGAATATTATATACCCTTTTAGGGATAGATTTCAAATAGCTCTGATATAGCAGAAACCACTAAATTATGAAATTGCTAAATTGGGAATTGTATTTCAACCCAGAACAAAAAATGTGCTTTGACGGACACTAAATAACTTTCCCAGCCACAACAGGACAGCAGTAACGAGAGATTTAGCAGGATATAAATTTGAGGCCTAGTATTTAGGCGCTGGGTGACAGGTATGGGTTTAGTGACAGAATTAGACTTGGAAATACACAGTAGCGGGTGTGTGTGAAGTTATTCTGAATGACCCAATGTGCACCTTGAATATTATATACCCTTTTAGGGATAGATTTCAAATAGCTCTGATATAGCAGAAACCACTAAATTATGAAATTGTTAAATTGGGAATTGTATTTAAACCCAGAACAAAAAATGTGCTTTGACGGACACTAAATAACTTTCCCAGCCACAACAGGACAGCGTTAACGAGAGATTTAGCAGGATATAAATTTGAGGCCTAGTATTTAGGCGCTGGGTGACAGGTATGGGTTTAGTGACAGAATTAGACTTAGAAATACACAGTAGCGGGTGTGTGTGAAGTTATTCTGAATGACCCAATGTGCACCTTGAATATTATATACCCTTTTAGGGATAGATTTCAAATAGCTCTGATATAGCAGAAACCACTAAATTATGAAATTGTTAAATTGGGAATTGTATTTAAACCCAGAACAAAAAATGTGCTTTGACGGACACTAAATAACTTTCCCAGCCACAACAGGACAGCGTTAATGAGAGATTTAGCAGGATATAAATTTGAGGCCTAGTATTTAGGCGCTGGGTGACAGGTATGGGTTTAGTGACAGAATTAGACTTAGAAATACACAGTAGCGGGTGTGTGTGAAGTTATTCTGAATGACCCAATGTGCACCTTGAATATTATATACCCTTTTAGGGATAGATTTCAAATAGCTCTGATATAGCAGAAACCACTAAATTATGAAATTGCTAAATTGGGAATTGTATTTCAACCCAGAACAAAAAATGTGCTTTGACGGACACTAAATAACTTTCCCAGCCACAACAGGACAGCGGTAACGAGAGATTTAGCAGGATATAAATTTGAGGCCTAGTATTTAGGCGCTGGGTGACAGGTATGGGTTTAGTGACAGAATTAGACTTGGAAATACACAGTAGCGGGTGTGTGTGAAGTTATTCTGAATGACCCAATGTGCACCTTGAATATTATATACCCTTTTAGGGATAGATTTCAAATAGCTCTGATATAGCAGAAACCACTAAATTATGAAATTGTTAAATTGGGAATTGTATTTAAACCCAGAACAAAAAATGTGCTTTGACGGACACTAAATAACTTTCCCAGCCACAACAGGACAGCGGTAACGAGAGATTTAGCAGGATATAAATTTGAGGCCTAGTATTTAGGCGCTGGGTGACAGGTATGGGTTTAGTGACAGAATTAGACTTGGAAATACACAGTAGCGGGTGTGTGTGAAGTTATTCTGAATGACCCAATGTGCACCTTGAATATTATATACCCTTTTAGGGATAGATTTCAAATAGCTCTGATATAGCAGGAACCACTAAATTATGAAATTGCTAAATTGGGAATTGTACTTCAACCCAGAACAAAAAATGTGCTTTGACGGACACTAAATAACTTTCCCAGCCACAACAGGACAGCGGTAACGAGAGATTTAGCGGGATATAAATTTGAGGCCTAGTATTTAGGCGCTGGGTGACCGGTATGGATTTAGTGACAGAATTAGACTGGGATATGGCCAAAAAATAACCACACTATTGCTGGTTAAATGCACTTGGTGACGGGCGCAGCTTGCCCCTGATTTAGTATATGGCCAAAAAATGAACAGACTATTGCTGGTTAAATGCACTTGGTGTCACAGCTTGACGCACCACACTACTGAGGGTTAAATGCACTTGGTGACGGGCGCAGCTTGCCCCTGATGTAGTATATGGCCAAAAAATGAACAGACTATTGCTGGTTAAATTCACTTGGTGTGACAGCTTCACCCTGATGAAGGCTTTAGCCAAAAAACAACCACACCATTGAGGGTTAAATGCACTTGGTGACAGGCGCAGCTTGCCCCTGATTTAGTATATGGCCAAAAAAATGAACAGACTATTGCTGGTTAAATGCACTTGGTGTGACAGCTTCACCCTGATGTAGGCTTTAGCCAAAAAACAACCACACCATTGAGGGTTAAATGCACTTGGTCGCAGCTTGGATGCACTTGGTCGCAGCACCGCACAAGACACAAAATGGCCGCCGATCACCCCAGAAAAAAGTGACTGACAAACGGTCTGGGCAGCCTAAAAACAGTGAGTGAGCATTTGAATTTCAGCAGCTCAATGATGCACAGCTGCAGATCGATCGATTAATCAAGTGAAGTCCTTTGGAGGAGTTAATCTGCCTAATCTCGCCCTACTGTCGCATCCGCAACCTCTCCCTACGCTAATCAGAGCAGAGTGACGGGCGGCGCTATGTGACTCCAGCTTAAATAGAGGCTGGGTCACATGGTGCTCTGGCCAATCACAGCCATGCCAATAGTAGGCATGGCTGTGACGGCCTCTTGGGGCAAGTAGTATGACGCTTGTTGATTGGCTGCTTTGCAGCCTTTCAAAAAGCGCCAAGAAAGCGTCACAAAAGCGCCAAGAAAGCGACGAACACCGAACCCGAACCCGGACTTTTACGAAAATGTCCGGGTTCGGGTCCGTGTCACGGACACCCCAAAATTCGGTACGAACCCGAACTATACAGTTCGAGTTCGCTCATCCCTACTCAAATGTAAATAAAAGCTGAGAAATGTTTGTTTTCCACAATAATGCCTATTGTACATTGTCTTATTATCTTTTGGGAGACACCTATGTCATTTCCCATCAAAAAATTACTTGCTGGTTGAATAAAAGTAACTTTAAGTCAAAATTTGCCAGGGGTATGAATAATTATGGGCAGCACTGTATGTCTGGACGGTGGACAATGATAATGTGGAAGATGCTTGTGCTTGTCAGGGGATGAAATCATCCTTTATATTGTTGGTCTGTCTGGGCCATCCAGAGCCTGTTTGCCATGTGTACGTACCCTCACATAACCACTGCTCTGTCCCAACATCTGCTATCAGATAGGTCAGGCAATTAGCCAAAACAACCATCCTGCTTCTCTCAGTCCAATGATGCGGTCCCTCTGTTCGGCTTCTCCTGCTCTGTAACATGCTGCCTGCAGATTTCACTGCATTTTGCGATGACAGGTTGTCTTGAACTCCATTGTACTCTCTGATATGCAACCCAATAGAGTGTTCTGTAGCAATCACCTTCACAAACTTTCCAAAAATGGAATGGTCTCTGGTGAAGAGAGTGCAGCACAATTCTGAATTTACGTTTCTGCCTGTAAAGCCAACAAACATCTGCCATACATGTATGGCAGCAGTTGTGTCTTAAATTTGGTGTCCGGTCATTAGCGCAGCAGGCTCCATAGCTGCTGGGTTTTTGCTGTCGTCTAGGATTGGCGATAACGCAGATATTGAACACCTCAGAAGCTGTGGTCACACAGAGATAGGGGAAGTTGTAAATTCTCCATAATAGCCTCTGATCCTCTAATAGCAATAAAAACTACAGATTGGCCTACAAACAAATAAGCACTCAAGCAGCTCCATAATCCTAACTATAACAAAGTTACGGCAGTCAGAATGTAGTGATGAAAATATCTTTTTTTTCCAAATTTCTTTCAAATATCATTTTATTTGTATTCAATAATAATGTATTGTTTGATACAAATTAAAGCGATTAAACTGGGACTCCGATCAGAACTCTCCGCTGCCAACAATGATGGGGGGGATTTTAATTGGGGGGGAGAGGGGAGGCCGCACTGGCCACCAATGAATTTAATACAGGGGAGGGAGGAAGGGGGGCCGGGGGGGGCCGCACTAAACAAATTTAATACAGGGGAGGGGGGGGCGGGGGGGCCGCACAGGCCACCAATGAATTTGATACAGGGGAGGGAGGGGGGGGGCCGAACTGGCCACCAATGAATTTAAAACTGGGGAGGGAGGAGGGTCTGCCCCCTGCTGCCTGGCAGCACCTGATCTCTTACAGGGGGCTATGATATGCACAATTAACCCCTCAGGTGCCGCACTGGGGAGGGAGGGAGGGCGGGGGGCCGCACACTGTGCCACCAACCTATTATTACAATAGAGGGAGGGGGGGCCCGCACTGGCCACCAATGATATTCAAACTGGGGAGGGGGGGGTCTGCCCCCTGCTGCCTGGCAGCCCTGATCTCTTACAGGGGGATATGATAGTACAATTAACCCCTTCAGGGGGCAGTCATGTACACAGTTCTCAGTATATTCTAACTTGAAGCGTCCCCATCACAATGGGAACGCCTCTGTGTTAGAATATACTGTCGGATCTGAGTTTTCACGATGTGAAAACTCAGCTCTGAGAAAGCTGTATGCAGACGGATCTGCGGATCTGTCTGTGCTAAAGTAGCCTATGGACACGGATCACGGACGCGGGTGGCAATCTTGTGTGCCTCTGTGTTTATTCACGGACCCATTGACTTGAATGGGTCCGTGAACCGTTGTCCGTCAAAAAATTAGGACATGTCCTCTTTTTTTGGCGGACAGGAAACACTGATCACGGACGCGGATGACAAACGGTGCATTTTCAGAGTTTTAAACGGACCCATTGAAAGTCAATGGGTCCGCAGAAAATCACGGAAAACGGAACAACGGACACGGATGCACACAACGGTTCGTGTGCATCAGGCCTAAGACTGCTACAGTCTGATGAAACATGTCAACGATGTACCAGAGGGGATGTTTTTTTTTTTAATGGATTTAATTCAATACTATTTGGGATTTTATTTACACACAGGATCTATTTCTTCTAGTTATGGTTTTTCCAGATATATAAAGCAACCCATTTACAATAAAAAAACATATTTGTTTCTTTTGATTCATAAAGTAAAATATTTGAAAATGAAGAACATAAAAATAATTAGGCCAGTAAATGAATATTCCAAGTAAAAACAGTTGCCAATTAGCATGTGCTGTAGCCCATGTCCGTAGCATGGAAGGGCTTCAAATATGATACTTTGCACAGTTTTGTTGCCCTGTAATCCATGCAGACTGGTTATATAAATCTAATAGGATTATAAATATGGCAGAGACAAGTAAGGATTTACGGCTAAAGCTATAATAAACCAAAAGTAAAATATAAACAGATTTGGTCTTGTTCCACTGAAGCAAAAATCTGCCTGCTTAACTCTTATCATTCACAGGATGATGATGGATATCAAGCTATAGCCTAACTGAATGAGCTGAGAATTTATATTTTTGTTGATACAATAGGAACACAGGGGATGCTGTCCTGCACATCGTTTTACCATGAACTGTGCTGGCCCTTAATATGTTCTATAGTTAAACAGTTACATTCTTATTATTAAAGGGAACTGGCCACTATGAAAAGGATGTCCGCTTCACTGGCGTCATGTTATGAAGCAGGAGAAAAGCTGAGCAGATTGGTACATGTTATTGTGGGAAAAGATTCAGTAAATCTTGTAGTTTATGGATTGAATTCTCTGCTCACATTGGACTTAAGAGTCCAGTAGGTGGTACAATTCAGTGACAACCTTTCCTATATGAGCATACGTACAGGAAAGGCTGTCCCTCGCTAAGGGATTGTTCATATCTCTGCTTTGGGACTCCGGTAGTGTCTTCTGGCAGAGGAATAAACTACCAGAGTAACCGTAGCTGCATAGCCGGACACCGCCAGTAATGGGACCCAGAAATGGGATTCAGGAGGTTTCAGCAAACGGCAATTTGTCTACTAGAAAGCCGTCAGATTCTATTATACAAAATGGAGATTCAGCAGTGTCTGGCTATGCTGCATATGGTAGCTCCAAAACGGAGATGTGAACCTAGACTTAGTAGGACAACCCATTGGATTCCTAAGCCTAAAAATTAGCAGAAATTTCAATCAATAAGCTACAGGTTAGGGTCCATTCACACGTCCGTAAGTGTTTTGAGGATCTGCAAATTGCGGATCCGCAAAACACAGACACCTGCAATGTGCGATCTGCAATTTGCGGACCGCACATGACAGACACTTTAATAGAAAATGCCTTTTGTGGTCCGCAATTGCGGACAAGAATAGGACATGTTCTATTTTTTTCAGGAACGAAATTGCGGATCCTGAAAAAAACGTATCCCGAAAAAACGGATGCGGATCCCGAAAAAACAAATGCGGATTCAAAAAATGTGGATTTGCATCTGTTCCAGCCCCAATGAAAGTGAAAGGGTCCGCAAATTGCGGAACAAATGCGGACCCAAATTACAGACGTGTGAATGGACCCTTATACTGAGTTTTTTCCACAATCTGCTCAGCTAATCCTGCTCTGTAACACCATGTTATCAGACTACTTGTTCAACACGAAACGCTTTTACTACTGATTATTTTACCTTTCATACTTTTTAATTGCATTTCAGCTGATTCAGACAGTGAGTGCGATAGATCACGATGATCCTCCAGAGGGTCAACATATATACTATAGCCTGGCTCCTGAAGCTGCTAATAATCCAAATTTCACATTACGGGATAATCAAGGTAAGCCATGTAACCAATATGTCTGTTTTTGTATCTATCTACTGTATCTATATATCTTTTTTATCTATATACAAAATATTTAAAATATATGAAATTATCATCTATCAATCTATCCATCTATCTATGTAACACACAATAATATATGCAGATACAATATTAAAATATGGGAACTGTGTAAGTCACTTTTACCCATGCATTAAAAGGTAAAGTATGACTGTGTAATAGCATAAGGCTTTATTCACACACTCCCTATTAATTAATGTTAATCTTCTCTTCAAACAGCTGATCTGATATTGATGATATGATATCCTGACGATAGGCCATCAATATGTATGACCAGCTCAACCCCTTTAATGTGTGTTAAGACCTAAAAAAAAAGGTGAAGGTACGCCCACATGTAAGGGTGGGTTAACACTAGCGTTAGGGATTCTGTTATGGTTTCCGTTATAACAGGGTTATAACGGAACATAACAGAATCCATAAGACGGAAGGGCGGATCTGTTTTGCTGCCCATAGACTTGCATTATGACTGAAGGTAAAACGGACGCCTTTAAAAGGCATTCCGTTTGCTCTCCATTCTAATAGAAGTCTATTGGAATCAAAACGGATCCGTCTGGTTCCCGTTATGCAAGACAGAAAACAAAAGTCCTGTCGACAGGACTTTGTTTTCCGTCTTGCATAACGGGACCCAGACGGTTCCGTTATGTTTTCCCATAGACTTCTATTAGGACGTAGAAAAATGGAATGTCTCTTAGAGGCTTCCGTTTTGCATTTCATCCTATAGATTCCGTTATGTTCCGTTATAACCCTGTTATAACGGAAAGCCATAACAGAATACCTAACGCTTGTGCGAACCCACCCTAAATCTACAGCAGCTAAACCCATCCAAATCGTGCTAATGATTTAAAATTAGCACCGCAGTCCAATTTATGCTATAAATTTTATAGAAAGTGTGGATGAAATTTCTTAAAACTGTATCCACTTTGCTGGGACATAAATACTGAGGATTTGCAGCCACAGGTTTGCATATGACAAATCTGCAGTGTTTATGTACCATGTGAACGTACCCTAATATTTCCAGGTAGCTATAGGTTGGGCCTCCAGAATCGGTTCCCTAGGCACCCCAATTTGACACTGAGTACAATGTTGTATTGGTCTGTAACTTGCATTTAATCTGCGTCGGCGGATAGGCAAAAGAAAACATGGACGTAAATCTGATGTTTTAAAACGAAGACCAAAAATATTTCAATATGCTTGTGCGAATAAGGCTTAACAAAGATTATCCCAATCTAAAATAATAATCCAAAATCTGCAATCATTTAATATTTATTGTGCTTCTCTTTATGTGTCTGCTAGATAACACAGCCTGGATCTTGGCCCGAAAATCTGGCTTCAAACAAGCTGAGCAGAACATCTTTTACATCCCAATCCTAATAGCAGACAATGGGCAACCGATACTGAGCAGTACTGGTACTCTGACGATACAAGTCTGCAGTTGTAATGAAGAAGGTGATATAATGTCCTGTAGTGCAGAACCATACACCTTACCCATAAGCCTCAGCAGGGGTGCACTGATTGCTATCCTTGCCTGCATTTTTGTATTATTAGGTAAGTTTCATTCATTTATGAAATCCTTTTTAGTCTTTTATCCTGAAGCTTGTATTAGATGGGTAGATTTTTTGCTACAAGCTTTCGCAGTAACGCGATGATCTGGCAATGTAATACTGCCGCCGATTATCCGAGGAATAAGCAAATCTTTTGACATGTTCAATAAATATGGATCTGTATAGCACCACCTGCTGTTTCTTCTTGTCCTTATTTCTCTGTCCACCTCACTGAAGTGGCCGCACAAACTCAGTTTGAATCTTTAACTGCTACCAGCCCGATGGTCTGTTAGAAGCTGTGGCAGTTGCGAGGAAAGAGACGGTACTATATGATGCCTGATTTTCAAGTTTTACAGCAGTCATGAGATAACCCCTTTGATGGGCCCTTATATAATATTTAAGGCCAATCCTTCTCTACAGCAGCAGAAATGCGCGCATTTTATATGTGGCTGGAAACTGAGCTGTCAGATTGCTTTACTGTCCATATTAGTTTCATGGCATCCCTGGGTCTTATTAACACTCTAAGGCAGCTGCTGTATTAGAATGTAGAGTTTGTGGTCCCTAATCTTCTGCTCCATGCATGTAAATGAGTTGTCAGCAGGTGATTGTATTCTATGATATTCTCAGCAGATATCCATTGGATGCTAATGAAACTTTTTTTAATTCCACGTTTCAAGACTGTCTGTGTGGTTTATAATTACCATGCACAACGCAGATACCTCTGGCACCTTTGGTCCCTGCTCAGAAGCCGATTACTGCCATTGAAAAGTGTGTGCAGAAAGCATTTTCCTTGTCAGCTGCAATATATAAATTAGACAGTGTAAAGCATGATGCAGAATACCAAAAAGTACTTTATTTATTAACATCCTGTTATATAGAAAAGGAAATGAACAATAAAAGTCTAAAAGTACTCAAAATCTGAAAATCCGGGTTTTACTGTCAGTTACCTCCAATATCCCACCCCCGCCTAGTGTACAGCTGTTTAGCAGTGTTTGTGTTTGTCTGTGTGTTGAAATCAATTGTTTTTCTCTGACAAAATTCTTAAAATAGGGTAATTCAGCAGGAGAGAATATCATAGGTGAACTCTTTTTTACTTTTTGCCATAGGCAGGTTGGGGTAGCTAAAACAGCCATACAGTGGGGTAGATTTCCTAATCCTATATAACATTTAAACAGTATAACCAGAGGGTGCGGTCACATAGTAGTGAACCAGGGGGAAAAATAGGTAGAGTTGAGTACCTCTATGGTACCTCCATGGTAGCCCTGTATGTTCCCTACAAAGCCATGATACAGCTTTATGACACTATATGCTGTTGAAGGGCTTTATCTAATGGTTGTACTAAGTATTATTATCGTGTGTCATTTATCTGCTATATCTAAGTATTTTTTTTTCTTTTTCAGTATTAGTCCTGCTTATTTTATCCATGAGAAGACAAAGAAAGCAGCCATACACTATTGATGAGGAGGACAATGTTCATGAGAACATTGTCAGATATGATGATGAAGGAGGGGGAGAAGAAGACACTGAAGCATTTGATATTGCAACCCTATGGAGTTCAAGGGAGGCACATGTTGGAAAAAGTAGACAGGACATGCAGCCAGAGATTGAGAGCCTGTCCCGTTATGTGCCTCAGACGTGTGTCATGGACAATAATGTACACAGCTACATGTTGGCTAAGCTCTTTGAAGCGGATACAGATGTTTGTGCACCTCCATTTGACTCTCTTCAAACATACATGTTTGAAGGAGACGGATCAGTGGCTCAGTCTTTAAGCTCATTACAGTCATTCAGTACAGACTCCGAGCAGAGCTATGACTACCTTAATGACTGGGGACCTCGGTTTAAAAAGCTTGCTGAGATGTATGGTGCCAAGGATAGCAATGCATCATTGTGATAGCAAACAGAAAGAATTGGGAGAATTTATGCAGGGCTCCAAGCCCCATACTTTCTGGATTCATTACCTTTGAGGATTTCATTAATAGTGAAGCATAATCGGAGGTTCAGAATGAAAAATTCAATGGATGGCGCTGTAACAGAATATGCTCATGCTCTGGATCAGCTTTATTAAACCTATATAAAGAAAATTTTACATTGATGGTGTGAAAAAAGACATAATATTTCTTGGATTTGAAGGACTTTTTAAGTCCAAGAACGATACGATATATATTTTTATACCATGTGACATCTTTACATCTTGTTTCTAATCTACACAATTGCAATGTACTTTGCAATGAAACTTTTTTTTCATAATTTATAAATTCTCACTTCAAAAACTTTAAAAGATATGTAAAAAGGAAAAAAACACTGTGTTTAGTATATTTCTATTACCAATGTTTGGTCTCATATTTCTTTCTGGTATCCCTCTGATCCCTTTAATAGTCAAAAATCAAGCGTAATAATACTAATATTCTCCCTTTTCTAAGAACTGTGTTTTTATTCCTGCTATTGGGTGGCATGTCTTGAGAAGAAGACTGGCTTAACCACCAGTAATTTTATGGGACATTTCACTGACGTGTGCCAAATGCTATTAATGAGCGTCATAAACTAAGATGTTCACCTTGTACTGAAGATTTTAAAGGATTTCCCTGTATATTTATGTCAATTTATATCCAGGACTGTTTACATTCATGTATAAGTTGATAAACTGAAATATCACCCGAAAAAAAAACGTAAGTTAAGTTTTGTACATTTGTCAACAATTTTGGTAATGAGATACGATGTACTGAATGTCCAGTACTTTAGCACTTCTTTAATAAAAAGTTAAATCTGAAGGACGTCTTGAGCTTTTGCTATAATACTTCCTGAATGGCATCATGATTTATTAAGTATTTAAAAGGGAACTTGTCACATTAAACATGGTGTTTGAACTGCAGACAGCAGGTTATAGAGCAGGAGGAGCGGAGCAGATTGATATATAGTTTTATGGGGAAAGATTCAGTAAAACTTGTATTTCATTCATTAAAATTCCTGCTCATTCTGGGCTTTGAAGTCAGGGAGCGTTAAAAATTGATGTATTTTTTAGTAATAACTAAATAAATAAAAGTGAAGTTTTAAAAGAAACAGCACATATAAAAAAGATGTATCTAGGTCAGAAGGACCAATTGTATTAGTCACTATAAAAGTTAACATCTTATATGTGCTGTGAGGTCTCACTCAATCTGTATAATTGCTGTTCAAAAATTGGGGTGATTTCCCCCATTAACTATTCTGACCTCTTCAGTGTGATGTTGGTCAAGATATAAAAATAGTGACAAAAAGAAAAAAAGATTATGGCAGGATTCCTCTCTAATCAGGTAAATAGTCAGTATAGAGTATTAAATAGAGTATTTTCCACTGAAAGTCTTCCCATAAATACTCTTGATATCTCTCAAGCCTTCAGAGAGATTAACAGAACGTATAAACGTTATATTAGATCCCTATGGGAAATTACAAGTCTCGAGACTTACAGTGGGATGCGAAAGTTTGGGCAACCTTGTTAATCGTCATGATTTTCCCGTATAAATCGTTGGTTGTTATGATAAAAAAATGTCAGTTAAATATATCATATAGGAGACACACACAGTGATATTTGAGAAGTGAAATGAAGTTTATTAGATTTACAGAAAGTGTGCTATATGTTTAAACAAAATTAGGCATTTGCATAAATTTGGGCACCACAAAAAAGAAATAAAATCAATATTTTGTAAATCCTCCTTTTGCAGAAATTACAGCCTCTAAACGCTTCCTGTAGGTTCCAATGAGAGTCTGGATTCTGGTTGAAGGTATTTTAGACCATTCCTCTTTACAAAGCATCTTTAGTTCATTCAGGTTTGATGGCTTCCGAGCATGGACAGCTCTCTTTAAGTCACACCACAGATTTTCAATTATATTCAGGTCTGGGGACTGAGATGGCCATTCTAGAACGTTGTACTTGTTCCTCTGCATAAATGCCTTAGTGGATTTTTAGCAGTGTTTAGGGTCGTTGTCTTGTTGAATGATCCAGCCCCGGCGCAGCTTTAGCTTTGTCACTGATTCCTGGACATTGGTCTCCAGAATCTGCTGATACTGAGTGGAATCCATGCATCCTTCAACTTTGACAAGATTCCCAGTCCCTGCACTGGCCACACAGCCCCACAGCATGATGGAACCACTACCATATTTTACTGTAGGTAGCAGGTGTTTTTCTTGGAATGCTGTGTTCTTTTTCCTCCATGCATAACACCCCTTGTTATGGCCAAATAACTCAATTTTAGTTTCATCAGTCCACAGCACCTTATTCCAAAATGAAGCAGGCTTGTCCAAATGTGCTTTAGCCCACCTCAAGCGGCACTTTTTGTGCTGTGGGCTGAGAAAAGGCTTCCTCTGCATCACTCTTGCATACAGCATCTCCTTGTGTAAAGTGCGCCGGATGGTTGAACGATGCACAGTGACTCCATCTGCAGCAAGATGATGTTGTAGGTCTTTGGTGCTTGTCTGTGGTTTGACTCTGACTGTTCTCACCATTCGTCGCTTCTGTCTATCTGAGATTTTTCTTGGTCTGCCACTTCGAGCCTTAACTTGAACTGAGCCTGTGGTCGGTCTTCCATTTCCTCAATATGTTCCTAACTGTGGAAACAGACAGCTGAAATCTCTGAGACAGCTTTCTGTATCCTTCCCCTAAACCATGATGGAACAATCTTTGTCTTCAGGTCATTTGAGAGTTGTTTTGAGACCCCCATGTTGCTACTTTTCAGAGAAAATTAAACGAGGAGGGAAACTTACAATTGACCCCCTTAAATACTCTTTCTCATAATTGGATTCACCTGTGTATGTAGGTCAGGGGTCACTGAGCTTACCAAGCCAATTTGAGTTCCAATAATTAGTTCTAAAGAATTTGGAATCAATAAAATGACAACAGTGCCCAAATTTATGCACCTGCCTAATTTTGTTTAAACAATTATAGCACACTTTCTGTAAATCCAATAAACTTAATTTCACTTCTCAAATATCACTGTGTGTGTCTCCTATATGATATATTTAACTGACATTTTTTATCTGAACAACCAACGATTTATACAGGAAAATCATGACGATTAACAAGGTTGCCCAAACTTTTGCATTCCACTGTATCTCCAACAAACAATAGTATATAGGGGCATGAGAATCAACATTACCCCTAACGCACATCAAGAAGATACTGAATTTATTAAGAGCTGGGAATTACTGCTAACCGAAAACTAATTTCGCATGCAGGCGTTTATACTAGAGTATGAAAAGAAATTGCTTACCATCAGCTCAATTGGAAAAAGAAACACAAGACATACAAACTTTTCAATCACAGTTAGAATTCAGTAACCTAGAAACTAAGTTACAAAAAGAAATTGAAAAATTACAAACAGAAATTAAGGAAAGAAAACATTGCAAGTACATTATAGATAAGAGAGATTTTGACACGGGGCAAATATACATCAAATCAACAAATAGATCACTACCAAATAGGAGAGAAGATCTAAAACAATATATGGATATATCAGAGTCTGAGGGAAGTACCTATAAAGCAGGTACTAAAAGAAAAGTCAAGTATAGAGGTCGATATCTACAAAAAATAAAAAATCCCCCCACTCTGACCACAAATTCAGGATGGAAACAACCAAACCAAAATGTTCAAACAATAAATACAGTTCCACAACAATCATCATCATTTGCACACTGTACTACAGTGCCAGCAACATCATCTGGCACTCAGGTAACTACATCACAAGCTACAATACCAAATATTCCCTCCCCTTTTTTAGTGCCGGGCATACAACTGAGGGATCGAGACAAGTGGAGATACAATCAAAGAATGTAGGGGATGAGTCAAAAATGCAGATTATTAATTTATCAAAAGATATATTGAAACCAGAGTATGAAACTCTGATATGTAAGGGATTATCCTACACCCCCAACTCCAGGTTTTGACTGCTTCCTATGGGTGTAAGACGTAAATCTATTTGCCAGGAAACTGGCACTTTATAAAGAATTCAAGAAGAAGGAATATAATAGAGGAGAAATGGAAAGGAGAGAAATAGAAGCCCTAGAGACCCTAAAGCAACAGTGCAGGGAAGGGGCAGGAGAAATCCTGAAGCCACAAGCACCCATTAGCAATATGCGTCCAAAATCTAAGTTCACCCCTCCGTTCACCGGATATGCCAATATACAAACGTTTGAAAATTTAGTGATGGAAGACCTGCAAAAGATAAAAACAAAAAAAGACAAAGTGGGTGGAAACCTCACTACGGATGAAAAGATTGCTATTAAAGTACTCACAGAAAGAGATGATTTGGAGATAAAACCATCTGATAAGGGAGGGAACGTTGTACTTGTGAGCAAGGAGTATTATGTCGCAATGTTTATGAGATTATTGAACGATAAGACCACGTATAAAGAATTTGAGTATGATCCAACATAAAAATACAATAAAGAATTGAGAAGTATACTATTAAAAGTAAAAGAAGAAGAATTAATAATCTCTAAAGAAGAATTTATAGACTCTTTATAAACCGCATCCAACCATTGCGATATTTTATGCCTTGCCAAAGGTCCACAAAAAACGAGAACCTATCCCGAGAAGACCGATAGTTACGGGAAATGAGAATTTGTGTGAGGACATCGGCACATATGTTGATGCCATCATTGCACCATTCGTGCAAACGCTTCCCTCCTTTATAAAGGACACAAGTGACACTGTCATCAGACTAAGAGACTTACATGTTACTGAAAATACTTTTATAGCCAGTTGAGGCTTTATATACGAGCATTTAACACGAAATAAGCATTAAAGCAGTAGAATACTATTTGTACACAAAAGGGTACGCATTTTCAAGAACACAATTAATTTGTCACTACACTTTTATGTTTTGTATTTACAATTTTTTCACATTTGATAGACAATTCTATCTGGAGATAAATGGCACCGCTATGGGCACGGTTTGTGCATCAAGTTTCGCAAATTCATTTCTAGGGTGGTGAGAGGACAAATATGTGTTCACTGAGCACAATTCACAATACACGGGTCACATTTCTTTTTGGGGGAGATAAATAGAAGATATTTTATTTTTTGGGGATGGCACGGAGTCTGATTCTTTA
Organism: Bufo gargarizans; assembly: GCF_014858855.1. Lineage (NCBI taxonomy): Eukaryota > Metazoa > Chordata > Amphibia > Anura > Bufonidae > Bufo > Bufo gargarizans. Next base: position 305,983,352 of record NC_058084.1, read on the forward strand.
ACACTATAGGCTCATTAAAAATCTCAGTGGTGTGCAGGCTGGTTAATTTTCTGCTCAAATAACGTCTGCCGTTTATATTTCTGATGGAAGTGTCATGACGGAGGTATACAGAAAACCTACATCCACCAATGGATTTCTCCAATGGGAGAGTTTCCACCCACTGTCCCTCAAAGCATTCCGGTGGGCTAATATTTGAGAGCTGAGTGAAATAACACGAATGAAAAAGCCTTCGAAGAAGAAAGTAGCCTTCTATATGATAGATTTTTGGCGAGAGGCTATCCAAAAAGACACTCCATCGAGCCTATAACGGAGCCCAAAAATATAGATAGAGAGATAGTCTCTTTCATAAAAAAAGAACAAATAAAAGATGAAAAAACAATACGCTGTATAAGCACCTATGATATAGAACACGAAAGAGTGTAAAAAATCCTAAGAAGGCATTGGCACCAGGGACGTAGCTATAGGGGGTGCAGAGGTAGCAGTCGCTACTGGGCCCAGGAGCCCAAGGGGACCCAAAGACCCTTGCGCCGCATAAGAAGACACCAGTATTATAGAAAGTGCATGATGGTCAAGTTACACCTCTGGCTGGGCTGGACGGAAGGGGTTAGGTCAAGCATTTGGCAAGGGGGGCTTTTCAATTTTTGCCTCAGGCAGCACGAAGGCTATGTGCTTCCCGGCCCCTGGCCACAAACACTGAGGGAAGGGGGGCCCAAGCTGAACTCTTGCAAAAGGGCCCATAAGCCTTTAGCTACGCCCCTGATTGGCACATATTGCAGGCAGATCAAGATCTGAAAGAAGTAATCCCAAGGAACCCGTTGGTAACATATAGGAGAGGGAAAAATTTAAAAGAGATGCTAGTACATAGCCATTTCCAGCGACGACAAAAAGACACATAAACTTGGCTAACAACAAAGGGATCATATCCATGTGGGGGCTGTACCTTCTGTAGATATATGGCTTCAAAGAAAGAATTTATAAATTTGATGGATGTAAAAACATACATCATAAAGGATTACATCAATTGTAGGACAACAGAAGTGATATATTCGATTCAGTGTGCCCAAAGTTCTACATTGGGAAGACTACTCAAGGGGTGAGGAGAAGAATATCGAAACACCTGAGCAGCCTGAACACAAATGAATAAACGCCACTGTCCAAACATATAAAAAATCTGCATAAAGGGAACCCCTCAGGCCTAAACATATGGGGGATACAAAAAGTTAGGAGAGGCCCTAGACAGGGAGACATAGATAAGAGGCTGCAACAAGAGGCGACTAAGTTGATCTACCGCTTCAAATCTCTTTCACCAGGAGGAATAAATAAGGGATTTACTTTCGCATAATTTCTATAATCCTATAAACTGACCAGCACACCAAAAATGGAAAAAAAAAATTAAGCTTGAAATAAAATAAAAATAATAAAAGAGATAATTAAAATTGACAATTTTTTTCTAAATTATGGGACCTAAATGTAAAAGATAATAAATATAAAATAAATATGGGAAACATATAAAATTATGATTTCCCTACATAAAAATGAACTTACATTTCTGGGAAAGTGATGTGTGGTTCCTCGCTGATCATATCCGGTTCTTATGAAGGATGTATAAAACAAAAAATAAAAGATATGCTATTATATACTGTAGATAAAATAAAAACAAGAAGAATAGTAGATATAAAAAAAGAGTAACATGATGTAAAAATGTATACTTACCAGTAGTTGTGATACAGTTGTTTGGCTGGTGCTCTGTAATAGACTGCATATGGTAAAAATCAAATTTTTGACACATGCCTAATAAATAATATAGTAGGAAAAAGCACTAGTGTGAGAGTGTATATGGATACATGTATTTTTGAAAGAAAAAGAAAAAAATTGTTCACAGAGGAAAAATATTATATTAAAAATGTAAAACAAAATTACCAGAATATATTTACAAACCGGATTCCCAAAAAGTTGGGACACTATACAAATCGTGAATAAAAACTGAATGCAATGATGTGGAGGTGCCAACTTCTAATAATTTTATTCAGAATAGAACATAAATCACGGAACAAAAGTTTAAACTGAGAAAATGTACCATTTTAAGGGAAAAATATGTTGAATCAGAATTTCATGGTGTCAACAAATCCTAAAAAAGTTGGGACAAGGCCATTTTCACCACTGTGTGGCATCTCCCCTTCTTCTTACAACACTCAACAGATGTCTGGGGACCGAGGAGACCAGTTTCTCAAGTTTAGAAATAGGAATGCTCTCCCATTCTTGTCTAATACAGGCCTCTAACTGTTCAATCGTCTTGGACCTTCTTTGTTGCACCTTCCTCTTTATGATGCACCAAATGTTCTCTATAGGTGAAAGATCTGGACTGCAGACTGGCCATTTCAGTACCCGGATCCTTCTCCTACGCAGCCATGATGTTGTGATTGATGTAGAATGTGGTCTGGCATTATCTTGTTGAAAAATGCAGGGTGTGACGAACTGCGACCGCAGCGGCCACAATACGTCACAAAACCGTCACAGCGCCCCTAGTGGTCAATCCGCAAACAGGCTACCGGCCACTTTCAGCACACCGACAGTCTAACTTGAGTCCGTACAGTCGATAGGCTGAAAGCGCAGGGATTGGACCGCCGATTGACCGCCAGTAAGCATGTGAGCGACCAGACCGGAACTACACACAGGGTAGTTTAACTGCCACCACCTTGCAATTTATGGGAGCAAGGAACCCACTATCTAGATAACACAACCAAGTAGCTTTCCCTTCGGAGAGGCTAGGGTAAGTTTTTGCAGTGTTTGAAAATAGGCATAGGGCTAGAGAAATGACTTGGAGGTCATTTATTATATATCTATATACAATACAAATTATCAAGATGCACAGTAATTATTAACACAATAATAAAGGAAAGTATAGTCCAATAAACAAAAGGGAGAAAAGGAAGAAAATACTTAGTTTCCGCAGAAAAGATGTCCGTTGGTGAAATAGTCCGTTGCAGGGATAAAGTCCAAGAAACCTTTGTCCAGTGTAATATGCCTACAGCCCACGGGTTCTCTGGCTGAGGCCCTCTTTAGGTGTTGTTAAAAGTGGAGAACTCCTTTCGCAGATTCTAGGTCTTTGTTATAAAGGGTCCCAGAATCAAGGCGGGGAATTGAGAGTCCGCCTGCTGGGCAGGCTGTATTCCTGAGGTGAATGTCAGTTCTGAAATATGGCATGTGCCATATCGCGGGATGTCTCCGCTGTACACAATTAACAAGCACATATTCACATTCCCCACAAAATATGGAGTTCAGGGATACCAAATATTACTATTATAACTGGTTCTATGATGGGGTAACACCATAACTTTACCTGGGCACATCTTAGAGTTATGTTTGTCCTATGTAAACGTCCAGTGACACGATGATGTAATTTTTACGTCCGTAAGATGCATGGTCTCTCTTAAAAAGGTAAAAATCATATCTCAGATTCATGTTGCAATCTGGGAAACCTTGGTGCCGGCCTGTCTGCAGCAAGCTAGCTTACAGACCCTTATGGCAGCGACACCATATGGCTTCCCCCAGGTGCAGTCTTCACACCTAGCTGTGATATCTCTTCAGAAAGGGAAGTTCATTTGTCAGCCTGAGGAAGCCAGCTGTAATTGCGTTATCTGCTGGGCATCTACTGACTGACTTGAACAAAAGGACTATGTTGTTCTCTGGGTACAACAGAAGGACAGAAGGAGACGCTCTGAATAATCAAATTGTAGGTTCTGGGGCCTAGGGAAATAATTACTGTTTAATAGACCTACTGATCAATAAGGCAGAGTAATATTGATAATATTGGGAGGACAGTTCAATATTCTCGCGGATCATCCGTGACACAGGGTCTTCCCTGAAAGAGATGACGTCTGGATGGGAGCATATGTTGTTCTAGAGTCTGAATATATTTTTCTGCATTGATGGTGCCTTTCCAGACATGCAAGCTGCCCATGCCACACGCACTCATGCAACCCCATACCATCAGAGATGCAGGCTTCTGAACTGAGCTTTGATAACAACTTGGGTTGTCCTTGTCCTCTTTGGTCCGGATGACATGGCGTCCCAGATTTCCAAAAAGAACTTCGAATCGTGACTCGTCTGACCACAGGACAGTCTTCCATTTTGCCACACTCCATTTTAAATGATCCCTGGCCCAGGAAATAGTACATATATATAACATATAATAAAAAATGTACATGATTTTGATATTTAATTGGTGATCATCTTAGTACACATATCAGAGGCCGAACCTGGTCCCCGCCCCCAAACACGCAAACCTACATCATCCCCTGAAGACGCTGGGTGTCCAGCGAAATATGTCGGGACGCAGGGTGTATGTGTGTGTGTTTTTAGGTTCAGTGGTAGGCAAGCAGGGAGCTCTGACAAGAGCAAATTATATAGTACAAAAGGAGTACAGGATTGACTGTTAGCCAGAGCCCTCGAGCGGCCGAGGTCATTATAATACATTAACCCTTAGAATCCTGCTGTGAGGAAACATGAACAGCAGAGCCATCTGAGTAGTAAATCAATTAGTCTGTATGACTGCCAGTCATAGCGCTGGAGCGGCGGAGGTCACTACAACATATCAATCATTAGAATCCTGCTGTAAAGAAATATAAACAGCAGACGTTGTTGAGCTGAAAATTAACCAGCCTGCACACCACTGAGATGTTTAATGAGTCTATAGTGTTCAAAATAGATTTATTTTTTAGTGATAACTAAATAAATAAAAGTGAAGTTTTAAAAGAAACAGCACATATAAAAAAAAAATGTATCTAGGTTAGAAGGACCAATTGTATTAGTCACTAATTAACCCATACCCCCTGAGCAAAGGGTACCTGAGATTGTGACTTTGGGGTTTTCATAAGCTGTAAATCATAATCATCCAAATTATAAAGGCTGGAAATATCTCGCTTTGCATGTAATGAGTCTATCTCATATGTTAGTGTCACCTTTTGAGTTGTACTACTGAAATAAATGAACTTTGCACGATCTTCAAATTTTTAGAGCTTCACCTGTATATCTCAATCTGCTCAGCCTCTTCTGCTCTATAACCTGCTGCCTGCAGGCCAAACACCAAGTTCAATTTCGCAGGTCCTCTTTAAATTATCACCATGTATTTTGAGCTGTTGAGTAAAAAATAAAATAGAAAGGAGAAGCAGTGAATGTACTAAAATAAAAACCTAACATAATTTACCACTTCAATCCCCCACTGCTTCAGCAGTGATACCAGTAAGAATGGCACAAGACTGCTGAGGCCACTCATGCAGCAGTATAGCACATCATGACTGGCACCCTATAAAGAAAAGTCGGTAGGCGACCACCGAAGCATCTGCAATGAATGCAAAGGAGTTGCAAAGGTGAGTACTTTTAAAAAATAAATACAATTTGCTGCACTTTTCTAACTCTGGAAGAACTCCTTTAATCTGGCTATATGAGGGGTATGGGTTAAATTTAACACACTAGTCGTCAGTTTAAAAGAAGCAATCAGCCATCACATCTAAACTGACTGGAAAGTGATATTTTTATTGAGGCATGGAAAACATGAAACAATTATCTTCAAAGGTTTATAAATGCACAAATACAGGTAATATCCATTAGACATAATGTTCCCTCTCAGGCTTAGTCACTAGTGACCTGGTCATCAAAGTAGTCATTGCAGCATATCAGAATTAAAGGCATCAATCTGAGCCAGACAGACTGAGGTCTTTAGTAGAGAAGCAGGGAAGTCAGGCCGGACTGGAGCGCAGCGGTGGGGGAGGACGCACATGAAGAGGCCTGGCGGTGAAGGACTGGTGGGGAAAGGGTTAGTTGGTGGTGGGGGCGGGATAGGAGCGGAGGCGCGAGTTGCCAGGGCGGCGGGGGGCGTGGCCAGAGCGGGGACGGAGGAAGAAGGCGGAAGTCGGGACAGTGCGGCCAGGGGAGCGGAACGTGCAGGACGTGCTTTAGGATGTCGGCGCCAGGAATGTCTGTGGAGGAGTTATTAGGAGAGGTTGCGGCGGGAGGCGGAGGTGAGGGGGCCTGGCTGGCTGCAGGAACAGGTGGGCGCCTGCATTGTGTCGCCTGCTCCGGTGGCTACCCCCATTGCTAGGGCTGCCCGGCCGCGGCGGAGTATACCGCCGGCGCGCCTAAGCCCTGAAATCACCCCCCGGGCCCGGCGCCGAATAGGGAGCCCCCCTGTGGACCCTCGGCGGCGGAGAGCGGCCGCTCAGCCTTCTGCGAGCCGCTCTCGCCGTGGGAGGAATCCCGATTCTCGGCGGGGCCCTGTGAGGAGCGGGACGCCCCTTCCCCCGTTCCCTGCTGCAATGGACTTGGATGCAGGACCAGGCACGGTGGACCGGCCCAGTCCTTCCCCATGCGGGCGGTCCACTCGGTGTTCAGACAGTATCCAGGTTCCTCGGGCTGCTCTGGTGGGAGAAGAATATCAGGGCAGGCCCAGAGAAGATTCCAGCAGTGTGGAGGAGGATTCCTTTGCGGTGGCGGGTGCTGCGGTATCGTCCAGGCGTCCGGCTAGCGTGGTGCAGAGGGTCCAGGAAGAGCAGCCGTCGACATCCGGGTGCTTAGACGGCGAAGTGTCTGTACGGCGGGAGTCAGGATCTACGGCAGCGGGAGTCACAGCGCCCGTGGTGCCTGGTGAGATTGGTTGGGGATCTGTTTTGGCGCAGGGTTTCCCGGGTGGGGGGGGGTGGGACCATGGGTGAGTTTGGTAAGGGTTTGGGTCAGTTTTTGGGGGGACTGGCGGGTTGGTTGTCGGGTATGGGTGCGGGTGCTGGGTCTCCGTTGCCGGGGTGGGGAGTGGTGCCGGGGTTAGGGGCAGGGTCGCAGGTGGTTACGGCGGGGTCGGTGTCGGTGGAGACGCAAGCGGGGGGGGAGGAGGAAGTGCAGAGGTTGGATGATAGGGCCCGGGGTGAGGTGTATGTGTGCTTTGAGGGGCCGCTGGGGGCTCATTTAAAGCAGGAGGTGAGGGAAAAGATTTGGAAGGGAGAATATGTGGAGATATTTTCGCTGCTCCCATTGGAAAGGTTCAATTTGGATAGGGGCAAGAAGGATGAGGGAAAGAAGGAGGATGAGGATAAGCGTCGGCATAGATTGATTCCGCGTACGTTTGCTAATTGGCTACAGGCGTTTGCCATATTAGCGAGTGTCATTGGGGAACGGGCGCCGGAATGCTGTTCGGCGCTGTTTTGCTACCAAGACGCTATTGGGGAGGCTTATAGGGTGTATGGGGGTGTGGGCTGGCTCCGTTATGACGAGCAGTTCCGGCAGCGTAAGGCGGTGAGGCCTGATATCAGGTGGGATCATAAGGATATTGGGTTGTGGTTGAGGGTGACGGCGCCTCCTAGGGCTGGGCAGTCCTTTCGGGGGGAGTCCGGGGGGTCATCCCCTGGTGCATTGGCGGCGGCGTCGGCAAAAGGGCTGTGCTTCCTTTTTAATGAAGGAAATTGCAGATTTGGCGCCAAGTGCAAATTTAAGCATGAGTGCACAGGGTGTGGGGGAGCACATGGAGCTAACCGTTGCTTCAAAGGTGGAAGGAATAGGGGGGTGATGGGGCTGGAAAAGGGACGGACGCCGGTGCGGGTGGAAGAGATGCAGGTGTTCCTCGATAGATACCCGGATCGGGTTGCGGCCGGGTTGTTGGGGGATGGTTTTAGGTTTGGCTTTCGTATTCCATCAGTGGCTACGGCGGGGCCTACGGTTCTGAAGAATCTTAGGTCCGCGCTTGTTCATGCGGATGTTGTGGCGGAAAAGTTGAAAAAGGAGGTGGAGTTGGGGCGGATGGCGGGCCCATTCAAGGTGCCGCCGGTGCGGGGATTGCGGGTTTCCCCGTTAGGTGTGGTGCCAAAAAAGGAGCCGAACAAGTTTCGGCTCATTCATCATTTGTCTTACCCAAAGGGGGCGTCGGTCAATGATGGTATAGACCCTGAACTTTGTTCGGTGGTGTATACCTCATTTGATGCGGCTGTGAGATGGGTGAGGCGGTTGGGGCAGGGGACGTTGATGGCTAAGGTGGATGTGGAGGCGGCTTTTCGGTTGCTTCCGGTTCACGTGGAGAGCATGGGGTTGTTGGGGTGTTTTTGGGAGGGGGAATACTTTGTGGATAGGTGTTTGCCAATGGGGTGCTCTCTGTCGTGTGCATACTTTGAGACCTTTAGTTCTTTTTTGGAATGGGTAGTGGTGGACGTTTCATGGTTGTTCCTCCGTTATCCATTATTTAGATGATTTTTTGTGTTTAGGGCCGGCGAATTCGCGGGTGTGTTCGTTGTTGCTGCACACGGTGCAGTCTGTTTTTGCGCGTTTTGGGGTACCAGTTGGCGCGGGAAAAGACGTTGGGGCCGGTGACAGAGTTGTGTTTTTTGGGGATTGTTATAGATACTGAGCGGATGGAGTGCAGGCTTCCGCAGGATAAGTTGGTGGATTTGCGTTTGGAGATTGGCAGGGCCTTGGACAAGGAGAAGATTAGGTTGAGGGAGTTGCAGTCCTTGCTGGGTAAATTGAATTTTGCTTGTCAAATTATGCCAATGGGGAGAATTTTTTGTAGACGGTTGGCTGCGGCTACGGCGGGGGTGGCAGCACCGTATCATTTTATCAGGTTAGCGAAAGAGTTGAAAGGGGATTTAAAGGTGTGGGCGGAATTTTTGGGTCGTTATAATGGCAGGTCTTTAATGATGGCGGAGTTGTGTGATAGTGTGGAGTTCGAGTTGTATACCGATGCGTCGGGGGGAGTGGGTTTTGGGGCTTATTGCCAGGGTCAATGGTGTGCGGGAGTGTGGCCGGATTCGTGGGTAAGTCGGGGTTGGGTGAGGAACATGGCGTTGTTGGAGCTTTTTCCCATTGTAATGGCGGTTGTGTTGTGGGGGGAGAAATTTGAAAACAGGAAGGTGCGGTTTCATTGTGACAATTTGGGGGTGGTTCAGGCCATCAACAGTTTGTCCGCATCTTCTCCGCCGGTGGTTAGGCTGTTACAGTTTTTGGTGCTACGTTGTTTGTCGATTAACATGTGGTTGGTGGCGGAACATGTGGCCTGGAGTGTCTAATTCAGTGGCGGATTCTCTTTCTCGTCTACAGTGGGAGCGGTTTCGGCTTCTTGCGCCAGAAGCGGAGCTGGAGGGTCTGGAGTGTCCGCCGTGGCTGTGGGGGATCCTCGAGGAGCGGTGATGGGGATGCTGAGGGATTCGTTGAGCCCGGGTACTTGGAGGGAGTATGGTAAGGCGTGGGCGACCTGGGAAACTTGGAACGGAGCCTGGGGTGCTGGGGTGGGTGATGAGGATGTGAGGTTGCTGATGTTGTTAGGACAGTTGAAGGGCGAGGGGTGGTCGGTGTCGAAGGTGAATCATTTTATTGCGGGGGTTGCGTTTGGTCTTAAGTTGCGGGGGTTGCCGGATTGGACTAAGGGTTTTTTGGTAGGCAAGTGTTGAAAGGGTGGCGTAGGGGTTCAGGTAAGGTGCCGGATTGTCAGGAGGCCGGTGTCCTTTGAGTTGTTGGTGCAAATGGGCGATAAGTTGAGTGGGGTTTGCAGTTCCGGATGGGAGTTAGTGCTGTTCAGGGCGGCATTTGCTTTGGCGTTTTTCGGTGCTTTTCGCTTGGTGGAGTTGGTGTGTGACTAGTGTGAGTAGAGCGGGGGGACTCAGAAGTGAAGATGTTGAGTTGGCTAGGGGATAGGTTATATGTCCGGATTCGGAGGTCAAAGACTGATCAGGAGGGCAGGGGTCGGCGGTTTACGTTGTTCACGGTATCAGGTTGTAGTATGTGTCCGGTGCGGTGCGCAGGTTCTTATGGGGCGGGGTTACCACGTAATGAGCTTCCTTTTCTTAGGCATGAGGATGGCTCCTTTTTGTCTAGGTTTCAGTTTTTGGCGGTCTTTAGGAAATGTTTAAAGCTCTTGGGTGTGCCGGTAAAAGATTATTCTGGTCATTCGTTCAGAATTGGCGCGGCGACTGAGGCAGCTAGGTGGAGCGCCAGTGAGGAGGTGATTAGGAAGATTGGGCGGTGGGAGTCGGTGCGTTTCAAGTCATATGTTAGGCCTGCATTATTGTAGTTGTACGGTGGGTGATGGGTGGGATTTAATTTGTTCTTTTTTGTGTTCGCAGGTTTGGCGGTGACGGCTTTGGTATGGATTCTGGGGCACTCCTATGTGTTCTGGGGTGCGGTCAGAGCAGATGTGAGGCCAAGTGGGCGTCAGTTGGGTTTTAGTCCGGAGTGTGCTACGGTCAGGTGGTTGGGTGTGAGAGGTATGTTGTGGGGTGGAGTTTTGCGGGAGGTGCATCATTTTGTGCGATTGGATCGGCCTCCGGATGTGTTAGTTTTACATGTAGGGGGGAACGATTTGGGCAGGCGTCCTTTTAGGGAGTTGATTCGAGACGTCAAGTTTGATTTGCTCAGGATCTGGGCGTTGTTTCCAGGCATAATAACGGTTTGGTCGGACATTGTGCCGCGGAAGGCGTGGAGGGGTGCGAGGTCGGTGGAGAGCCTTAACAAGGCTCGAATTAAGGTAAACAGAGCGGTGGGCCGGTTTATGGCAAGGAATGGCGGGGTGGTGGTGCGGCATGAGGTGTTGGAGAAAGGTGAGGGTGCATTTTGGAGGGCAGATGGGGTGCACCTGAATGCGGTGGGTACGGATTTGTGGGCTCTGGGGCTCCAGGGTGGTGTGGAAATTGCTTTGCGTATGTGGAGGGACGCGCAGGGTTGAGGTGGTCAAGCTGCGCGTTCTTGGAGGCGGGGGAGGTCCTTGAAGTGGAGGAATATGGTGGTACCTGAGGATGGGAGGGCCCCGCGGGAGGGGCTGGACTCTCATTGAGGAGCTGGTAGGAACTAATTACGCGTCCATCAGTTGCTGCCTCCGAGCTGGGTTCAACGGCTGGGGGCAAGATGGAGACGCAGGTGTTCCAGCGTTTATGGAGTTATTGGGGCTTCTAGGACCTCCCTCGTCATTGGTTAATTTATTGTTATATATTTTGTATTTATTCAATAAACGGCTGCTGTGGCCGATTAAATCCAAGCAGTGGTGTGGTGTGTTTATTGCCTGGGTTAGGGTGTGGGGTTGGGGGTAAGATGATGGTTGAGTTAGTGGGACTGAACAAATAGCCAGTGCCCTCTTCAAGTCAGGCCAGACTGGAGCGCAGCGGTGGGGGAGGACGCACATGAAGAGGCTTGGCGGTGAAGGACTGGTGGGGAAAGGGTTAGTTGGTGGTGGGGGCGGGATAGGAGCGGAGGCGCGAGTTGCCAGGGCGGCGGGGGGCATGGCCAGAGCGGGGACGGAGGAAGAAGGCGGAAGTCGGGACAGTGCGGCCAGGGGAGCGGAACGCCCACCCACCCGACCCTATTGGATGTGGAAGTAGGGGAGTGGTGGTGTGTTATATGTCGCGGCAGTCGTGGAGGCGGGGGAGGTCCTTGAAGTGGAGGAATATGGTGGTACCTGAGGATGGGAGGGCCCCGCGGGAGGGGCTGGACTCTCATTGAGTAGCTGGTAGGAACTAATTACGCGTCCATCAGTTGCTGCCTCCGAGCTGGGTTCAACGGCTGGGGGCAAGATGGAGACGCAGGTGTTCCAGCGTTTATGGAGTTATTGGGGCTTCTAGGACCTCCCTCGTCATTGGTTAATTTATTGTTATATATTTTGTATTTATTCAATAAACGGCTGCTGTGGCCGATTAAATCCAAGCAGTGGTGTGGTGTGTTTATTGCCTGGGTTAGGGTGTGGGGTTGGGGGTAAGATGATGGTTGAGTTAGTGGGACTGAACAAATAGCCAGTGCCCTCTTCATGTCTAATGCAGTAAAAAGGTTCATATTAGACTGCAAGCGCGGGTCAATCCAAATTTGATCAAAGTAATTACAACAAACACAAAACATTGCAAACAGTAAAATGCAAGAACCATTTTAACTGGCCCCAGAGAGGTGCTGGTAATGAGTTCACATTGTGTGGGCTGTTTCTTTGTGGACCAGAGGCCACATACACTAAATAAACTTTGTCAGACTTTGTCAGGAAATCCTGGAGCATAACACCAGACCAATGCCAGGTTACAGTACAGCAAGGTAAGTTCCTTACATAAATACACCTATGCACTTACCTCCCACATTAATCTGCGTGACATAAAAAAAATGAAGACACTGCCAGTTAGAACACCATTTTTGAGATCTCAGGTGCATAGGATATTGTTAGACATAACAAAAGTACTTGCGTGTCCCAGTGGATCATATTGCAGATTAGTGATGAGTGGTGTGGTGACCAGTGGGGGACACTTGTTACTGTCTCAGTAGCAATGTTCACAAATACTCGGCTTGTGTAACAAGAGTCTTTATCAGAAGTGTGCACACAGCAAGACACAATTCATACAGTGAGACAAAGCTTTTCACATGAGATGATTTAGCTTTACTTACTCTCAGAAGTAGTGGTCCAGAATGTCTTTTCCTTGTCTGGTTGTCAGAGGTGTATCTCGACACCTCCACTAACTATGGCCAATCCCTTTGGCTGCAGTACTGCAGTCCAAGTACTCTAGTGCTTCCTCCTGGGTTGAAATTGCCCCTTTACTCTGTAGTCTATGACCAATATCCAGTTGAAAGTATCTGTACTAAACAATTGCAGTATCACTGACCTGAGGGTATGTGCAATGTTTGGGTTGTAATGCAATGTTATGTTTTGCCATGCTTTGCAGTGTTTGAACTGTATACCAGCAGGTGAGGTATGGTTGGCATAAGGATGGGGTTAACCAACCCATTCCTCCCCTCTTGGTAGGAATGGGATGGCCGAACTTCCTGTCAGGAGAGCGGAGTATTAGCTAGGACTGTGAGGAGTGAGAAGAAATGTTGTATTGCTCATGCTCCAAGGGCCTTAGTGACCAGAGAACCAACTCATCAGTAAGACCAGAGAGACTGCAAGAATACAGAACTACAGATATCTTCACACTACAGGGTTTACAGCCAGCAGAGAGACCAACAACCATAGGTATACAAACCTTGCTGCAGGTTAGGGAATACCACTCAGACACCCATTCCTAAATCACATCTAGACCAGGCCAATTTAAAAATCCCTGCATTACACAGTGGACACCTATAGCCACAAACTCTAGCTTTAAGCTATTATCAGAAGTTCAGGAGAGAGACATCAGCAAGATAGCATACCAAAGGTGCCATTATCTGTCACTTTGCCAGCCACCATACCTCATCACCTGAGAAGAGAAATTGCACTGAGTACAAACTATTGCTGGATGTACTTCTTTTTGCTCTTAGTAAAAATAGACTTTTATTGTTCTACTTCTGGCCCGATTCCTTATACTACCTTTTCACTGCACTGATCCCCAGGGAGCAATGGCCTGAGGGAGTACTTCATGCCACCTTCTCACTTCACCAATCCCCAGAGAGCAACAGCCTGAATGAGTACACCATGATACATCATCTTATCTTGGCCACTACTACTCCTATCCTCTGCACACTAACGCCTCAGGTGGGAAACATCCCTTTTTGTCAACGCTACTGGTAACTACACCTCCATCTGCAGTCAGCCCTGGAGGATCCTGAGCAGAGGATGGGAGTTGTAGTGGCTCCTGATATAACACAGTGTCTGTCCTCTCACCATTGCTCCCTAGGGCCAGTGCAAGTTGGAAATACCCTTTCTTCTCTTGGGGCACAGTACAAAATAGGAATAGTAGTACATCCACCTACAGCTAGAACACAGTTCCAGTTGTACACAGTGTATTTCTCTCCCAGATAGCAATGTATGGATTTCAGCAAGGATATGGCCCTCTTTCCTATCTACCTGGCTAAGGGCTCTAAGTTCTTTCTTTCTCTTTTTCCTTGCTGTAGCAGAAGCAGTAACTTTCATAGAGATCAGTTAGTCTCTGGAGCCTGAGGCCCAAAAAGAAGGAGCACATGGACTTGCTTCATCCCTCTCTGGAATTTCACAATACTATAGGTTGGGGGTGGAGCCAGTCAACATCTAATCTCCTTTGAGAGCTGAACCAGGGTGATTAACCCTGGGTTTGCCATCCATACACACCATACTGGGTGTAACACAGAACATGGTAATTGGTTTACTGGTGGGATACTGCACATCATGTGTTGTTCATGAAAAAACCCCAGCCCATCCACAACAGCATTATAATGCATATTTTGTTTAAAGACACAGACACAACCTATGATACAAATATTGAAAGAATAGATTGACAAAATTAACCCTCCCTCCCAATTAGTCCACTCTAGAAAGGAGGCAAATTACAACACCAAAGCAATATATGTTAACGTATTGACACAAACATAGCCAATGTCCATATTCTGTAGTGAGAGAATACACATTAAAGGGCTTGTACCATCTCAGACATGTGCCAGCAGTTCAACAAGATGTAGATGGCGATATATTAGACCACCCTTTAATACTAAAGCACAGTAATTCTATATATAAACTAAGAAATTTACTGCAAATGTGCCAGCAATTCCACAGGATGCTGACAGCGATATATTAGACTGCCCTTTAACACTGAGGCGCAGTAATTCTATTCTATATATAAACTAACAGATTAAATGAGATTGTGGCAGCAGTTCAACAAGATGCACACAGCAATTACACTCAATCTACAGTTGTGGCCAAAAGTTTTGAGAATTACATAAATATTGGAAATTGGAAAAGTTGCTGCTTAAGTTTTTATAATAGCAATTTGCATATACTCCAGAATGTTATGAAGAGTGATCAGATGAATTGCATAGTCCTTCTTTGCCATGAAAATTCACTTAATCCTCAAAAAACCTTTCCACTGCATTTCATTGCTGTCATTAAAGGACCTGCTGAGATCATTTCAGTAATCGTCTTGTAAACTCAGGTAAGAATGTTGACGAGCACAAGGCTGGAGATCATTATGTCAGGCTGATTGGGTTAAAATGGCAAACTTGACCAGTTAAAAGGAGGGTGATGTTTGAAATCATTGTTCTTCCATTGTTAACCATGGTGACCTGCAAAGAAAAACATGCAGCCATCATTGCGTTGCATAAAAATAGCTTCACAGGCAAGGATATTGTGGTAACAATCAACATTGTACCTCAATCAACAATTTATAGGATCATCAAGAACTTCAAGGAAAGAGGTTCAATTCTTGTTAAGAAGGCTTCAGGGCTTCCAAGAAAGTCCAGCACGCGCCAGAATCGTCTCCTAAAGAGGATTCAGCTGCGGGATCGGAGTGCCACTAGTGCAGAGCTTGCTCAGGAATGGCAGCAGGCAGGTGTGAGCGCATCTGCACGCACAGTGAGGCGAAGACTTTTGGAAGATGGCCTTGTGTCAAGAAGGGCAGCAAAGAAGCCACTTCTCTCCAAAAAAAAACACCAGGGACAGATTGATCTTCTGCAGAAAATATGGTGAATGGACTGCTGAGGACTGGGGCAAAGTCAAATTCTCCAATGAAGCCTCTTTCCGATTGTTTGGAGCATCGGGAAAAAGGCTTGTCCGGAGAAGAAAAGGTGGGCGCTACCATCAGTCCTGTGTCATGCCAACAGTAAAGCATCCTGAGACTATTCATGTGTAGGGTTGCTTCTCATCCAAGGGAGTGGGCTCACTCACAATTTTGCCCAAAAACACAGCCATGAATAAAGAATGGTACCAAAACACCCTCCAACAGCAACTTCTTCCAACAATCCAACAACAGTTTGGTGAAGAACAATGCATTTTGCAGCACAATGGAGCACCGTGCCATAAGGCAAAAGTGATAACTAAGTGGCTCGCGGACCAAAACATTGATATTTTGGGTCCATGGCCTGGAAACTCCCCAGATCTTAATCCCATTGAGAACTTGTGGTCAATCCTCAAGAGGCGGGTGGACAAACAAAAACCCACTAATTCTGACAAACTCCAAGAAGTGATTATGAAAGAATGGGTTGCTATCAGTCAGGAATTGGCCCAGAAGTTGATTGAGAGCATGCCCAGTCGAATTGCAGAGGTCCTGAAAAAGAAGGGCCAACACTGCAAATACTGACTCTTTGCATAAATGTCATGTAATTGTCGATAAAAGCCTTTGAAACGTATGAAGGCTTTTCACAGAAACAACTGAAACAAAGATCTAAAAGCAGTTTAGCAGCAAACTTTGTGAAAACTAATATTTGTGTCATTCTCAAAACTTTTGGCCACGACTGTACACTGTCCCTGCAGTCTGCAGTCTCCCTATGCTCTCCCTACAGCGTCTAAAAACTCTCCCTATACTGTTGCTGCACTGTCCTTGCACTCTCCATAACCAATATTCTACAATTAAAAGCTTTCTGCAACACTGTCCCTAGCGCATAGGCACTTGTCACGTCTTCCCTAAGTTCAGCTCACAGTGAAATGGCTGAGACCGCATGGGATGAGGCTTCTTATAGGGCTGTGACATCACAGGGGATGGCTATCTGCTGATTGGCTAGCTGCACAGCATTATGGGTCATATCCCAGGCTTCTTACTTTCACTTTGTAACATGTGCAGCAGCCATTTTAGGAAAAAAATCTGATTTGTTACCACAAAGCATGAGGAAATTCTGCCTCGCAACAAATCGAATTCTAATTCCGATGCTTCGATTTGCTCAACACTAATAAGGATATTATCCAATATCATCAACATCATAGTTGTCTCAAAACTTAGGCTCCCCAGACTTTACCATCAGGTCCTAAAAGGTGCTTGGGGCATTAATCGACCCAAAAGGCATGCAGTCAAATTTGAATAAATCCATGTGCTTTTGAATGCTATTTTTTTCAGTCCTCCTTAAGCAGGCTCTGCCAGTAGTCACAACAGGGAAATTTCCCGGTGGGTCTATGTCCAGGTGGCCACCAAAGCCCTCCGCATGGCCACCAGCCAGGAACATAAAGATCTGATGCACTAAGCATTAATTCATGTAGGAGCCTCAGGCACTTATGCACCTAGCCAGCGGCCGCAGGTGCTCTCCTGAATTAAACTGTATTGCTGTCCTCAGGACGATCATACAGTTTCATACTGTGGCATGGGCAGCAGTATTTTGTTTTACACTGTGATATTTGGTTCTTCTGGGGCAGTATTTTATTCTTTACTACGGTATTGCTAGCTTCACCTACATCTGTTGTCTATTCCTCTATTGGCTCCTGCCTACTTGTGTTGCCCTTCCTTCTGTCAAGGAACATGGGGCCACTTACAACATGGGGCTTTTATTTATTTATTTTTTCCACTGGCCAAATCAAGAGAGTTAAAAAGCTTTGCCTTGTATAGGGCTGTTAAAAGTATCCTTCATTCTTCACAATGTATATGCATCTCTTAGTGTGCAGGTGTACAGTTTCTTATAGTCTACTCAAAAGCGAAGGGTGTCATCCTTTTTCCAAACCATCACAGTTGGAGCAGCATGGGATTTCTTGCTATTCTGGATTAAATGTCCATCCAACATCTAGCTTTTTCATCTCTTGATACAACACAGGTGGAATATTGCATCCATGCACCTCATCATGCCAAGCAAACATGGTTTTGGTGCCAAATTAACAACTTTTGTAACGTTCAAACTACTGGTTATATTGAGCACTGTTATGCTTAAATGTCAATCAATGTCCACTGACTCCTTGGTGTATATTGTGTTTCTGGTAGTGTTAAAGGGGCAGTCAGCACAGCTACATCTCCAATTCGAGAGACATGTACCTCAATTAGCAACATCCTGGGTGATAAGGATACTTCCTGGTCCATAAGGTTTATTAGCCTTATCGCTGTCATTCCAGCGATATGACCAACAACCCGGGCTGCATATTCTATAGGGGGAACTGACAGGTCCAGCACCAGTGATGAGCGGCAGGGGCAATATTCGAATTTGCGATATTTCGCGAAATTTGGATTTGTCATATATTCGCGAATTTGAGAATTTGGGATCTCCAGTTATTATTTTCTTGATAGCAGAAATCGGCAATCAGAAAATTAGCAATAAAAATTTGCAATACGAAAATTTGCGATCAGCACTACTCCTAAAGTCAAAGATATTTCAGCCTTCTCATTGTCCCACAAGCAAGAAGCAGTGAGGGATCATGGGTACTGATGAAAAAAAAATCTAGAATATTCGCGATTATGAAGATATAGCACTATATTCTAGATATTCGCAAATTCTCAAAGTGCCAATATTCGCGATAACAATTTGCGATTAGAATATTTGCGATCAACACTATCCACCAATCCATACATTGACCCCCTTCAACTTGATAGGTGTGTAGACGAGAAGAGGCAGATTAATATGGGGGTACCCATACTTGGGGATTTGTAGACAGAAGCTGATTTGGCCACTATTCCGACCGCACAAATGTTGGGGCTCCAAATATCAAGTGAACATTATGCTTCCCCCTGGCAGATGGGATTTCCCAGCAGTTGGACCAGGTTTAACTGCATCTGCATCCTCAAGACATGGATACAACTTTATACAATGGTGAAGCATGGAGCCATCAGGGCAACAAAAGACTGAAAAAGTAAGTGGTACAAAGGAAAAACAGCTAGAGGATCAATTTGCTACTAAATCACATGACGGGGTATAAAAATAGCATGTTAGAGAGGTGACCACAGCATCTGGGAGAGCTAAAACCAGGAGCCCTGCGCTTCCCAGCCCAGGCTGCCTACCCTTGGCTGAGATCCGGAAAGGCAGCACATACTAGTAATAGATCTAAGCCTGTACAAGGCTTATATGCTGATTATCAGTATATTCCAATGCAGGCCTGCAGGTGGCAATACTGAATTGTACAAACCGGATTCCCAAAAAGTTGGGACACTATAAAAATCGTGAATAAAAACTGAATGCAATGATGTGGAGGTGCCAACTTCTAATATTTTATTAAGAATAGAACATAAATCACGGAACAAAAGTTTAAACTGAGAAAATGTACCATTTTAAGGGAAAAATATGTTGAATCAGAATTTCATGGTGTCAACAAATCCCCAAAAAGTTGGGACAAGGCCATTTTCACCACTGTGTGGCATCTCCCCTTCTTCTTACAACACTCAACAGACGTCTGGGGACCGAGGAGACCAGTTTCTCAAGTTTAGAAATAGGATTGCTCTCCCATTCTTGTCTAATACAGGCCTCTAACTGTTCAATCGTCTTGGGCCTTCTTTGTCGCACCTTCCTCTTTATGATGCGCCAAATGTTCTCTATAGGTGAAAGATCTGGACTGCAGACTGGCCATTTCAGTACCCGGATCCTTCTCCTACGCAGCCATGATGTTGTGATTGATGCAGAATGTGGTCTGGCATTATCTTGTTGAAAAATGCAGGGTCTTCCCTGAAAGAGATGACGTCTGGATGGGAGCATATGTTGTTCTAGAACCTGAATATATTTTTCTGCATTGATGGTGCCTTTCACGCTCCAGTGAGGGAATTAAGGACGGTACGATGTCCTTGTAACGGGGATCCAGCAGTGTGGCCACCTAGTAATCAGCACAAGTTAGAATGTGGGCAACTCGGCGGTCGTTGCGGAGACACTGCAGCATGTAATCGCTCATGTGTGCCAGGCTGCGCAGATGCAATGAAAAGCTGTCCTCTGTGGGAGCAGGGCCGTCTTTAATATTGATTGGACCCTGGGCAAAAATTTACTTGGGCCCCCTGGATCCTGCCTTCCCACACCTTAGCAGGCAATCACGCCCTCCACCACAACACACACACAAAAAAATCCACACATCTGGTAGAGTACAGTGAATGACTGTAAATACTTCCAGTTCTGAAGACTCCAGCGGCTCAGGATCAGTGCTCTGGGCAGCTGGGCTCAGGCTGGAAGTGGGCACCACTCTGCAGGAAGGAGACCAGGGCTCGGCTCACCCTATTGTTACAGTGCACCCCAGCACCACACAGTATGCAGCATAGCACCCTATAGTATACAGCACCACACAGTATGCAGTATAGCACCCCACACTATACAGTACCCCACAGTATATAGTAGAGCAGTATAGCAGCCCACAGTATACAGCAACTCACAGTATACAACACCTCACTGTATACAGCACCCCAAACTATACACGATACAGCCCCCCACACTATACAGTGCAGCAGTATAGCACTCCACACTATACCGCACCCACAGTATACAGACCCCCACAGTATACAGTACAGCAGTATAGCACTTCACAATATACAGCCCCCCACACTATACAGGCCCCCCACACTATACAGGCCCCCCCCACAGTATACAGGCCCCCACAGTATGCAGCCACCCACAGTATACAGCCCCCCCACAGTATACAGGACCCCACACAGTATACAGACCCCACAGTATACAGCCCACCACACAGTATACAGGCCCCCCCACAGCATACAGGCCCCCCCACAGTATACAGGCCCCCACACAGTATACAGGCCCCCACACAGTATACAGGCCCCCCCCCCCCACAGCATACAGGCCCCCCCACAGTATACAGGCCCCCACACAGTATACAGGCCCCCACACAGTATACAGGCCCCCACACAGTATACAGCCCCCCACACAGTATACAGGCCCCCACACAGTATACAGCCCCCCACACAGTATACAGCCCCCCACAGTATACAGGCCCCCACACAGTATACAGCCCCCACAGTATACAGGCCCCCACACAGTATACAGCCCACCACACAGTATACAGCCCCCACAGTATACAGGCCCCCCACAGTATACAGCCCACCACACAGTATACAGTCCCACACAATATACAGCCTCCCACAGTATACAGGCCCACACACAATATACAGCCCACCACACAATATACAGCACCCCACTATACAGTAGTTTACAGTATATTAACATAACAGCCCCTGTCACCTTTTTCTGATGTAATCTTTACACAAAAAAGCTCCACAGTTAACTTCTGCAACACTCCTGCTAGGACCTGTGATGACCTCATAGCCATGTGACCAGTAATTGCTAGGTTACTGGTCACATGGTGATGATGTCATCTAAGGTCCTAGATCACAACGTTAAAGTACACAGACAGTTTGACACCTGGGGCAGTAGCTAGCAGGGCTCAAGAGGCAGCTGCCTTGGGCCCCCCAGGAGCAACTGGGCCCGGGGCAGCTGCCCCTTTTGCCCCTTGGTAAAGACGGCCCTGTGTGGGAGGTGTATCGTCTGTGTCCTCTGTATCCCCCCATCCACGCACCAATGATGGCCAAGAGCTGGTCTGGGTGCCACCCTGCTGTGAACATGGTTCCTCCTCCTCCATTTCCTCCTCCTTATCCTCCACCTCCTCATCCTCCAGAACTGTGCCCTGGCTGGACAATTGTGTACCTTGGGTTTGTGGGTGCAGAAACCCACCCTCGGAGCCACTTGGGAATGACTGGCCGGAAACCCTACGAAATGATCCCTCTTCCTCCTCCTCCTCCTGTGCCACATCCTCTTCCATCATCGCCAGGAGCGTTTTTTCAAGGAGGCATAGAAGTGGGATAGTAACGCTGAGAACGGCGTTATCGGCACTGGCCGTGTTGGTGGAGTACTCGAAACAGCGCAACAAGGAACACAGGTCTCGCATGGAGGCACAGTCATTGGTGGTGAAGTGGTGCTGTTCCGCCGAGCGACTCACCCGTGCGTGATGCAGCTGAAACTCCACTATCGCCTGCTGCTGCTCGCACAGTCTGGCCAGCATGTGCAAGGTGGAGTTCCACCTTGTGGGCACATCGCATATGAGGAGGTGAGCGGGAAGGCCGAAGTTACGCTGCAGCGCTGACAGGCGAGGAGCAGCAGGGTGAGAATGCCGAAAGCGCGCACAGACGGCCCGCACTTTATGCAGCAGCTCTGACAGAAACCAGCTAGTCCCAGAGCTGCTACGAGATTTCGCCCATTATCGCACATCACCAGGCTGGGCTTGACGCTGACTGGCACAAACCGCTCATCGGTCTGTTGTTCAAGGCCCGTCCACAGCTCCTGCGCGGTGTGTGGTTTGTCCCCCAAACAGATACGTTTTAAAACTGGCTGCTGTCATTTACCCCTGGCTGTGCTGAAGTTGGTGGTGAAGGTGTTACGCTGACCGGATGAGGAGCTGGTAGAGGATGAGGAAGCAGAGTAGGAGGAGGAAGCAACAGGAGGCAAACTAAAGCGCCCTGCAATCCTCGGTGGTGGAAGGACATGCGCCAAACTGCTATCCGCCTCAGGCCCAGCCGCCACTGCATTTACCCAGTGTGCTGTTATGGAGATATAACGGCCCTGACCGTGCTTACTGGTCCATGTATCCATAATCAGGTGCACCTTACCACAGATGGCGTTGCGCAGTGCATACCTGATTTTGTCCCCTACTTGGTTGTGCAGGGAAGGGATGGCTTGACTTGAAAAGTTGTGGCGGCTGGGCACGACATACTGTGGGACAGCCACCGCCATAAGGCCTTTAAAACTATCCGTCTCCACCAGACGGAATGATAGCATTTCAAATGCCAGTAATTTAGAAATGCTGGCATTCAGGGCTAGGGATTGCGGGTGGGTAGGGGGGTACTTCCTCTTCCTCTCCAGCATTTGGGATATGGAGAGCTGAATGCTTGCGTGGGACATTGTGGAGATGCTTGGTGACCCAGGTGTTGGTGTTGCTGGCAGATCCTCTGTTTGCGGGGTGCCAGGTGGCACTGTCACTCCAGAGGTGGATAAAGAGGCCGCAACTGCAGCAGAAGAGGAAGCAGGATGAGCCAGAGACCTTTCTTGGTTTTTGAGGTGTCTACTCCACTGCAGCTCGTGCTTTGCACTTGAATGCGTGGTCATTCAGGTTGTGCTCAGGTTGAGAACGTTTATGCCTCACTTCAGGCTCTGATTGCACAGCGTGCAAACCACTCGTGTCTTGTCATCAGCACATTATCTGAAGAACTGCCACGCCAGGGAACTCCTTGGAGCTGGCTTTAGTGAGCTCAGTCCCTTGCTGCCGTGGGCAGTAGCAGGCATACTGTCTAGAGGACGGCCGCTCCGCTTTTGCACCCTGCTCCCTCTTCTGCTGTGCTGGTGGCTCTGTGTGACCACCGCCTCTTCCTCCGAACTACATAGGTCACTCGCATGACCTTGATTCCATGTGGGGGTCGAGGACCTCATCGTCCTCCACATCATCTTCCACCCAGGCTTCACCCCTGCCTTCCTTGTCGGTCTCCACACTTTCGAAAGCCCCAGCAGTTGGCACCTGTGTTTCGTCATCATCCGAGACGTGCTGTGATGGTCCTCCCATGTACTCATCTTGAAAGATAAGTGGTTAGGCATCGGTCCACTCAATCTCTTCCACTTCTGGGGCAGGGCTAGGTGGATGTCCCTGGGAAACCCTGCTAACAGAGTCATCAAAAAGCAGAAGAGACTGCGGCATGACTTGGGGCTCAGACTGCTTGGCTGATTTGCAAGGGAGTGAGATGAAAGACTGATGGACAACAGCTGCAGGTGCCAACTGTGGTCTTTTGGCAGGAGACTGGGTGGGAGACAATGTGAAGGAACTGGATCCACTGTCAGCAACCCAATCTACTATCGCCTGTACTTGTTCAGGCCTCACCATTCGTAGAGCAGCATTAGGCCTGACCAAATACTGCTCTAGATTTTGTCACCTACTCGCACCTGAGGAAGGGGTTTCACTTGTGCGTGTAGCTGGCACAGATCGACCACGTCCTCGCCCTGCAACAGGAGCTCCACCAGCAGCACCACGCCCTTTGCCACGTCCCTTATTTGACGCTCTCCTCATGTTTTTTAAATTTCGGATCTTGCCATAAATGGGTGTTTAATTAATAGTAGAATAGAACAACAGTATGTAAAGGGTGTATCTCACACAACCGGAACCAGACTAGGCCTCAATAAAATATTTTTTTGCCCAAAATGGCTGTATTTTAAATGCCTAATTCAAACCCCTGTATGTAGAGGTAGTATCTCACAGGGCCTGAACCTCTGTAGGCCTGAAGTAAATATATCTTTGCACAAAATGTCTGTATTTCAAATGCCTGTATTTCAAATGCCTAATTCAAACCCCTGTATGTAGAGGTAGTATCTCACAGGGTCTGAACCAGTGTAGGCCTGCAGTAAATATATCTTTGCACAAAATGGCTGTATTTCAAATGCCTAATTCAAACCCCTGTATGTAGAGGTGGTATCTCAGAGGGCCTGAACCTCTGTAGGCCTGAAGTAAATATATCTTTGCACAAAAAGGCTGTATTTCAAATGGCTGTATTTCAAATGCCTAATTCAAACCCCTGTATGTAGAGGTAGTATCTCAGAGGGCCTGAACCTCTGTAGGCCTGAAGTAAATATATCTTTGCACAAAATATATCTTTGCACACAATGTCTGTATTTCAAATGGTTGAATTTCAAAGCCTAATTCAAACCCCTGTATGTAGAGGTGGTATCTCACAGGGCCTGAACCTCTTTAGGCCTGAAGTAAATATATCTTTGCACAAAAAGGCTGTATTTCAAATGGCTGTATTTCAAATGCCTAATTCAAACCCCTGTATGTAGAGGTAGTATCTCAGAGGGCCTGAACCTCTGTAGGCCTGAAGTAAATATATCTTTGCACAAAAAGGCTGTATTTCAAATGGCTGTATTTCAAATGCCTAATTCAAACCCTTGTATGTAGAGGTGGTATCTCACAGGGCCTGAACCTCTGTAGGCCTGAAGTAAATATATCTTTGCACAAAAAGGCTGTATTTTAAATGGCTGTATTTCAAATGTCTAATTCAAACCCCTGTATGTAGAGGTAGTATCTCAGAGGGCCTGAACCTCTGTAGGCCTGAAGTAAATATATCTTTGCACAAAAAGGCTGTATTTTAAATGGCTGTATTTCAAATGCCTAATTCAAACCCCTGTATGTAGAGGTAGTATCTCAGAGGGCCTGAACCTCTGTAGGCCTGCAGTAAATATATCTTTGCACAAAAAGGCTGTATTTCAAATGCCTAATTCAAACCCCTGTATGTAGAGGTAGTATCTCAGAGGGCCTGAACCAGTGTAGGCCTGCAGTAAATATATCTTTGCACAAAATGTCTGTATTTCAAATGGCTGTATTTCAAATACCTAATTCAAACCCCTGTATGTAGAGGTAGTGTATCTCAGAGGGCCTGACCCTCTGTAGGCCTGAAGTAAATATATCTTTGCACAAAATGGCTGTATTTCAAATGCCTAATTCAAACCCCTGTATGTAGAGGTAGTATCTCACAGGGCCTGAACCAGTGTAGGCCTGCAGTAAATATATTTTTGCACAAAATGGCTGTATTTCAAATGCCTAATTCAAACCCCTGTATGTAGAGGTAGTATCTCAGAGGGCCTGAACCTCTGTAGGCCTGAAGTAAATATATCTTTGCACAAAAAGGCCGTATTTCAAATGCCTAATTCAAACCCCTGTATGTAGAGGTGGTATCTCACAGGGTCTGAACCTCTGTAGGCCTGAAGTAAATATATCTTTGCACAAAAAGGCTGTATTTTAAATGGCTGTATTTCAAATGCCTAATTCAAACCCCTGTATGTAGAGGTAGTATCTCAGAGGGCCTGAACCTCTGTAGGCCTGCAGTAAATATATCTTTGCACAAAAAAGGCTGTATTTCAAATGGCTGTATTTCAAACGCCTAATTCAAACCCCTGTATGTAGAGGTGGTATCTCACAGGGCCTGAACCTCTGTAGGCCTGCAGTAAATATATCTTTGCACAAAATGTCTGTATTTCAAATGCCTGTATTTCAAATACCTATTTCAAACCCCTGTATGTAGAGGTAGTGTATCTCAGAGGGCCTGACCCTCTGTAGGCCTGAAGTAAATATATCTTTGCACAAAATGGCTGTATTTCAAATGCCTAATTCAAACCCCTGTATGTAGAGGTAGTATCTCACAGGGTCTGAACCAGTGTAGGCCTGCAGTAAATATATTTTTGCACAAAATGGCTGTATTTCAAATGCCTAATTCAAACCCCTGTATGTAGAGGTAGTATCTCAGAGGGCCTGAACCTCTGTAAGCCTGAAGTAAATATATATTTGCACAAAATGGCTGTATTTCAAACGGCTGTATTTCAAATGCCTAATTTAAACCCCTGTATGTAGAGGTGGTATCTCACAGGGCCTGAACCAGTGTAGGCCTGCAGTAAATATATCTTTGCACAAAATGGCTGTATTTCAAATGCCTAATTCAAACCCCTGTATGTAGAGGTGGTATCTCAGAGGGCCTGAACCTCTGTAGGCCTGAAGTAAATATATCTTTGCACAAAAAGGCTATATTTCAAATGGCTGTATTTCAAATGCCTAATTCAAACCCCTGTATGTAGAGGTAGTATCTCAGAGGGCCTGAACCTCTGTAGGCCTGAAGTAAATATATCTTTGCACAAAATATATCTTTGCACACAATGTCTGTATTTCAAATGGTTGAATTTCAAAGCCTAATTCAAACCCCTGTATGTAGAGGTGGTATCTCACAGGGCCTGAACCTCTTTAGGCCTGAAGTAAATATATCTTTGCACAAAAAGGCTGTATTTCAAATGGCTGTATTTCAAATGCCTAATTCAAACCCCTGTATGTAGAGGTAGTATCTCAGAGGGCCTGAACCTCTGTAGGCCTGAAGTAAATATATCTTTGCACAAAAAGGCTGTATTTCAAATGGCTGTATTTCAAATGCCTAATTCAAACCCTTGTATGTAGAGGTGGTATCTCACAGGGCCTGAACCTCTGTAGGCCTGAAGTAAATATATCTTTGCACAAAAAGGCTGTATTTTAAATGGATGTATTTCAAATGCCTAATTCAAACCCCTGTATGTAGAGGTAGTATCTCAGAGGGCCTGAACCTCTGTAGGCCTGAAGTAAATATATCTTTGCACAAAAAGGCTGTATTTTAAATGGCTGTATTTCAAATGCCTAATTCAAACCCCTGTATGTAGAGGTAGTATCTCAGAGGGCCTGAACCTCTGTAGGCCTGCAGTAAATATATCTTTGCACAAAAAGGCTGTATTTCAAATGCCTAATTCAAACCCCTGTATGTAGAGGTAGTATCTCAGTGGGCCTGAACCAGTGTAGGCCTGCAGTAAATATATCTTTGCACAAAATGTCTGTATTTCAAATGGCTGTATTTCAAATACCTAATTCAAACCCCTGTATGTAGAGGTAGTGTATCTCAGAGGGCCTGACCCTCTGTAGGCCTGAAGTAAATATATCTTTGCACAAAATGGCTGTATTTCAAATGCCTAATTCAAACCCCTGTATGTAGAGGTAGTGTCTCACAGGGCCTGAACCAGTGTAGGCCTGCAGTAAATATATTTTTGCACAAAATGGCTGTATTTCAAATGCCTAATTCAAACCCCTGTATGTAGAGGTAGTATCTCAGAGGGCCTGAACCTCTGTAGGCCTGAAGTAAATATATCTTTGCACAAAAAGGCCGTATTTCAAATGCCTAATTCAAACCCCTGTATGTAGAGGTGGTATCTCACAGGGTCTGAACCTCTGTAGGCCTGAAGTAAATATATCTTTGCACAAAAAGGCTGTATTTTAAATGGCTGTATTTCAAATGCCTAATTCAAACCCCTGTATGTAGAGGTAGTATCTCAGAGGGCCTGAACCTCTGTAGGCCTGCAGTAAATATATCTTTGCACAAAAAGGCTGTATTTCAAATGGCTGTATTTCAAACGCCTAATTCAAACCCCTGTATGTAGAGGTGGTATCTCACAGGGCCTGAACCTCTGTAGGCCTGCAGTAAATATATCTTTGCACAAAATGTCTGTATTTCAAATGCCTGTATTTCAAATACCTAATTCAAACCCCTGTATGTAGAGGTAGTGTATCTCAGAGGGCCTGACCCTCTGTAGGCCTGAAGTAAATATATCTTTGCACAAAATGGCTGTATTTCAAATGCCTAATTCAAACCCCTGTATGTAGAGGTAGTATCTCACAGGGCCTGAACCAGTGTAGGCCTGCAGTAAATATATCTTTGCACAAAATGGCTGTATTTTAAATGCCTAATTCAAACCCCTGTATGTAGAGGTAGTATCTCAGAGGGCCTGAACCTCTGTAAGCCTGAAGTAAATATATATTTGCACAAAATGGCTGTATTTCAAACGGCTGTATTTCAAATGCCTAATTTAAACCCCTGTATGTAGAGGTGGTATCTCACAGGGCCTGAACCAGTGTAGGCCTGCAGTAAATATATCTTTGCACAAAATAGCTGTATTTCAAATGGCTGTATTTCAAATGCCTAATTCAAACACCTGTATGTAGAGGTAGTATCTCAGAGGGCCTGAACCTCTGTAGGCCTGCAGTAAATATATCTTTGCACAAAATGGCTGTATTTCAAATGGCTGTATTTCAAATCTCTAATTCAAATCCCTGTATGTATAGGTAGTATCTCAGAGGGCTTGAACCAGTGTAGGCCTGAATTCAATATTGGTGCACCAAATGACGGTATTTAAAATCTCTGAATGTAAATCAAATATATTAAGGGTGTATCTCACAATGTATCTCACAATTTTTTGTCCCCAAATGAGTGTTTGTTTAAAAACGGAATTTGACAGCAGTATATAAGCCTGTAATTTCACACGTGCTGATGCTGCAAGGCCTGAAAATAGTGTTTTTTGTCAAAAGAGTGTGTTTTTCAAACCCTGTTTAAAAACTGAATTTGACAGCAGTATATAAGCCTGTAATTTCACACGTGCTGATGCTGCAAGACCTGAAAATAGTGTTTTTTGTCAAAAGAGTGTGTTTTTCAAACCCCATAAAATGATGGGTGCATTTCTACCTTAAATTTCACACTGACTATTACAGATGTTGTAGATTGCCCAAAAAGTCTTTTTTTGCTAACAGAATATGAAAGCTGTATATATTAAACTTGAATTTAACACTTGCAGATCTGGAAAATGCAGTAAAAAATAAAAAGTGTGTTTTTTTAAAACCCAGAAAATGATGGGTGTATTTCTACCTTAAATTGCCCACTAACAGATGTTGTAGATTGCCCAAAAAGTCTTTTTTTGCTAACAAAATATGAAAGCTGTATATATTAAACTTGAATTTAACACTTGCAGATCTGGAAAATACAGTTTTTTTAAAAAAAATGGTGTGTTTTTAAAACCCCAGAAAATGATGGGTGTATTTCTACCTTAAATTGCACACCGACTAATCCAGATGTTGTAGTTTGCCCAAAGAAATGGTGATTTGCAATGTCCCAAAAGCTCAGATGCAGTGCTGGTGCACTGAGCATGCATAAAATGGCCGCCGCGTCAGGGTAAAACGATAGTGCCCTGCACCCACAGAACTATTTGTCTGTAGATCGCTGAGTTAGATTCTCTCCTATTCTCTCCCTGAAATCACAAGTCCAGCAGCATCCTCTCCCTTCACTTGTAACAGCAGAGTGACGTACAGCGCTATGGGACTCTTATATAGAAAAAAAAATTGTTTTTCACCCCTTTAGACGGCGCCACTATCCCTTAAATGAGAAATATGTAATAAAATATCCGCTTATAAATAAGTTATTAAAATTTAAGGTTGGTATGTTATTAAAATTCATATATTCAAAGGCTCAAATAGCAGCTATGATGTCATATTATAAATAAATAATAAAAACAATTTTAACTCACTTCACCCAGGAGGTCCCGGATTGGATAAACTCAAAACACCCACCGGATCACCTCCTGCGCCTGGGTCGCCTGTAGGATCTCACGAAATGACAGCAGTCCAGTCGAGCTTCTTGTCAAACGTCTTTATTTAAACCACAGGGTGGGGTGAAGGAATCTTGCTCTATGCGTTTCGGGGTATAAGAGACCCCTTCATCAGGAGCATATGGCGCCGTCTAAAGGGGTGAAAAACAAAAAAGTTTTCTACCTTGCGTGCTTATACTTCATCCATTAGGGGGCTCCCCTGTTGGTTCTTTTCCCCCTGGCAGCCTAATATCCCTCCAACAGCATTAATACGAAAGTACATCACTTTTTTGCCTTGGTCAAATACATTTTCAGGTCCCTCCCTTGGCGCCCTGCTGGATACTCTCGAACTAGAGATTAACCCCCCCCCCCTTACTTTTTTTATCTCCTTTATCCCACTCTTATATAGAGCCAGGGTCACATGCTGCTCTGGCCAATCACAGCCATGCCATTAGTAGGCACGGCTGTGATGGACTCTTGGGGCAAGTAGTATGATGCTTGTTGATTGGCTGCTGTGCAGCCTTTCAAAAAGTGCCAAGAAAGCGCCGAACACCGAACCCGAACCTGAACTTTTACGGAAATGTTCAGGTTCGGGTCCAAAAATCCTAAAGTTCGGTAGGAACCCTAGTCGCGAAGTTCATCAAGATACGTCACTAAAGATTTTCCGCATATAACCGCAGCGCTGAAAGTTGAATAAATTGAGTTTTTCGACCGAAATACTTCAATAAAGATTTTACCGCATAATAACCGCAGCGCTGACTGCTGAATACATTATTTTTTCGGACCGAAATATGTCAATAAAGATTTTATCACATATAACTGCAGCGCTGAACGCTGAATAAAATTAGTTTTTTGCCCGAAATACGTCAATAAAGATTTTACTACATATAACTGCAGCACTGAACGCTCAATAAAAATTTTTAAGCTACTAAAATACATCACTAAAGGCTTGGGACTCTCCACCTCGGCTCGCCACAAGCCATCAGTTCTCTGAAAGGAGCAGAGTCCACCACTTGGAAAGGGAGGGACAGCAGCACCAGCAACTTGGACAGCAGCACGTTCAGCTTCTGTGCAAAAGATCCACTGGA
The DNA here is from genome assembly GCF_014858855.1 of Bufo gargarizans. NCBI lineage: Eukaryota > Metazoa > Chordata > Amphibia > Anura > Bufonidae > Bufo > Bufo gargarizans. Next base: position 306,013,939 of record NC_058084.1, read on the forward strand.
CCCAGGAGATCAATATTTATAATCCAATGGTCAGAAAGACCAATAATTCCTGTTTAAGGTCAATTTTAAAATATAACTTTTATTATTATTTATTAGAATAATTTTCCCAACATTTAGTACAAAACAAACAAGAAACAACTCTATTGAGAGTCTTTAAAAATATATATGTAAGGGATTGTGTCCACGGGGTGATTATGGTACTGTATCAATACCTATCCCGGATTATATCCTTCTGAGAATGATATTAATATTAGGTAGGTGCACCTCAAAAGTTATCTTCACTTTTGATGGTACGCTGGTGTTATGTGCCACCAGATTACGCTATCATTCTAGCGATGTATGCGGTCTGCTGTTTGCAACATTAGATATTTATTAGAGCAGTATATCTTGCTGCTTGTTTCAGCTTAGTCTCTGTTGCCAGCACGACTCGCTACATCTACACCCTCGTGGTCATAATCCAAAGCATACTGCGTCTGCAGTTCGCAGTGCTATGGATGTGCTTTCCCTGACATACAATTAAAAATTATTACGACGAAGCTCCCCCGACATGTTTCACCGCTCGCGCGGCTTCTTCAGGGGGATGGAGCTACATGCCACACGAGCGCTTGTGATGCGTAGTATTTTATAGTCCTAAGGCGGGTCATAAGGAAGGAGAGCCAATCATAGCCTTCCTGCTCGTGTTGTAAACGTCTAGGGGGCCAATCAAGATACCGTCTATTTCTTATTACGTCATCCACTAGAGGTCAGGAGGTACGGGCTCATGCGCATGCGTCCATGCCCTATTCCTACTGCGCATACTCCCGGACTTAGACGACCAGGTTAGTTTCTACACATACATTAGATCTTAATTGATTTTAAATCGGAGCACGCTTACCGATATATATAGAGAGAAGAGAAGTATCCACTAGGAACTTATTATGTCTATATGATCATAATAGTGCCTTCTGAGCCGTCATTCATGGAGGATTTTAGATGTTCCAAAGAGAGGGACATAGTAACTATGTTCCAAGCTTTTTAGTTTTCTTTTTTCTTTCAGACTCACATCTCAATTCTCTATGAAGATTCTCAATTTTATTGTCCTTGTTCTTATATCATCTCCATATATTGTGGAGCTCTCTGTGATGATTCTAATTTTCCATTGTTCTTGTACCATCACTTTTTCTGTATGTATTTAGAAACCCAATTGGATGACAAATGCCGTATATCTATATCATTACGGATTGTTTGTGCCCCCATTGTCTCAGCTATTATTCCTAGTTTGATTCTTAGATATTATCTTTATCTTTCATAGTTGATATCCTCAATATTCATAATTGATATACTTGTTATTCATAATTTGCAAGAGAACCAGATCAATACTCAGTTTTTATTCTATCTTCAAGCTACTTCAAGCTATATTCAAGCCTCTGTTAGTACTGTTAGTATTCTGTCTTTTTTCAATTCACTGTTAGTATTTCTATAATCTTGAAAGAGGTCCATTATACCGATATTTATATGAATGCTGTGAAAGAGAAACCCTCATTGAGACCATTTGGGCTCATTGTATTTAATCTATCAATCCATCGTGCTTCACACTGTAGAAGTTTTCTATCCAAATTTCCACCTCTAGGACCCAGATTTAATTTTTCTATACCCCAAAACCGCAAAACTGATATTTTATTTTCATGTACATATTTGATGTGTCTGGCAATTGGGGTATCTTTGCCTGTCTCAATGGAACTGAGGTGGCCCGATATGCGACGTCTCAACTCCTGCGTGGTCTTGCCCACATATAGCATGGGGCAAGGGCACGATGCTATATATACAACCCCCGTGGTCTTACATGTGATTAATTCTCTAATGGTATATTCTTTCCTGTCTCCAGGATTAGTGAATTTCCTTATACGGGGGATGTATTTGCAGAAGGAGCAGTCTCCACATGGGGTTGAGCCGCTATATTTTGCTCTCAGTGATCTATTTGTCATGGAACCATGAACCAGACGTACAACAAGAGATAAGTGGAAATAAGAAGGCTTTATTGAAAATCAAGCATGTAAGCAAAAGTCCAAACGGATGGCTAAACCGAAGCAGGGTCTTGCGTAGACAGAGGTCAGGAACCAGAAGGGTAGTCAGACGAAGCCTGGATCAGGAACCAGCAGGGTAGTCAGACGAAGCCTCAGTGATCTATTCTCCATTTCTTTTTCTTTTAGGTGGCTATGAACCAGTTGGTCCTTCAAATTTGGGCCTCTTCTATAGGTGATGCTTGGATGTGGGGTAAGTACTGTCTTTAGATCTCTTTCTGTCTGAATGATGTGCCAGTATTTATCCAAAATACTACAGATCTCTTTATTATAACCATCAAAGGTGCCAATGCACCTGATGATCTCGTTCTTTTTTATGGGGGATGACTTCAAAAGGTCCCTTCTATCCGTCGTTCTCGCCCTATTGAAAGCCTTTTTTAGGGGGGCCGTAGGGTATCCCCTCTTTTTGAATCTCTCCCACAATTGCCCACTTTCTTTCATGAAGGAAGCCTCATCTGAGCAGTTGCGACGAGCCCTCAGATACTGGCCAGTGGGTATTCCCCTTTTCAGGGGTGTTGGATGCCAACTGGACCAGTGTAAGTAACTGTTAGTGGAGCTCGGCTTTCTATGTATCTCAGTGCTCAGATGCCCATCTTCAATAATTTTGATTTTTAAGTCTAGGAACACTATTTCCCTCTCCTGAAGCTCATACGTAAATTTCATACCTATGTTGTTATCATTTAGTGCTTGGGTGAAATCATGAAAAAGTGACTTGTCTCCTTCCCAAAAGATGAGTATGTCGTCGATATACCTGCCCCAAAATATAATGTGGCAGGTATACGACGACATCCCATCCGTAAAAACTAAATTATCCTCCCACCACCCTAAAAAAAGATTTGCATAAGTTGGTGCACATGACGTACCCATAGCGGTACCATTAATTTGTTGATATATTTTATCCTGAAAAATAAAATAATTGTGCTCTAAAATAAATTCTAACATAGATAGTACTAGGTGATTGTGCTCTGCGAAATTACTACTTTTGGTGCTTAAAAAATTATTTGTGGCTTTTATACCAAGTGGGTGTTGTATATTACTATATAAAGATTCTACATCCAAGCTTGCCAAGATAGTATTTGGTGTTAAGATTATATCATTGATTTTCAGGAGAAGGTCTTTAGTGTCCCTGATGTAAGATGGGAGGCTAGTCACGAAGGGTCTCAGAATTTGATCAACATATTCGCTGATACCCTGAGTCAAATTGTCATTACCAGATACAATAGGCCTACCTGGGACTGGTATTTTGTCCTTGTGCACCTTCGGAAGTGCATAGAAAGTGGGAATTGTGGGATCCTTCTTGAAAAGATATTGGAATTCGTCCTTTGTAATGAGATGTCTCTCTCTTGCGTCAGAGAGAAGTGTTTTTAATTCTGACATGTATACTTTTGTGGGATCATTTGAGAGAATTTTATAGGTCTTTTTATCCCTCAAAAGTCTCTGTACCATCTCAATATAGTCATCACGATTTTGGATGACTATATTGCCCCCCTTATCACTAGGTTTGATGACAATATCTTCATTCTTCTTTAGTTCTTCAAGAGCTAGTTCTTCTTGGGGGTTCAGGTTCCGTTCAATATGATCTTTTCTCATTTTGAGGGATTTAATATCCCGTGTAACGAGATTAACAAAAGTATCAATTTCTTTAAATTGTGAGAAGGACGGTGTGATTTTAGATTTTGGTTTTAGGGTCGAGAACGGAGGATCTAAAGGTATCAACTGCCCATCATTTTCCTTCAGGAGGTCTTCAAGGTCTTGGACACATCTCTTCTCAGTTTCAAAGGTCTTTCTCACATCCCACTCAGCCTGTTTATGGACTTTATAAAGGGCCAGTTTGCGTGCGAATAAATTGATGTCCTTGACCCACAGAAATTTATCACTTTGTGGTACTGGTGAGAAGGTAAGACCTCTACTAAGTAGACTCCTTTGTGACGCAGTGATAGCAAATCCAGACAGATTGATGATTTGTTTTAAATTTTCTTCTTTATTACTATCCTCTAGTTCAATTTGCTGAAACTCCATTTCTCCCGATCCCTTGATTGAGTCCCTGCCTGTCCTAAAAAAAGGTGGGCTATAGGTGCATTGGTCTGTATGGTAGTTGTTTCACTGCTGGATTGGTTGGTCCCTAGATTGATCCCTGTATTTATCTGATGTCCAAATGAGAAGGGATGCATAGATGTAGTAGACATACCAGTGTGGGGATTGATGTTGGCACTGGTATTTATCCCTGCTGGATATATACTTTTCTGTTTTTCCGGAGGACATGTTTTGAAGGTTTCTCTTTTTTCTTGGGTCGCTTTATTAGGGGGTTGGTATCAAAAGGGATACGTAAGCCTCTATATACAATCCCCTGCTGTATATATCTTTCAAAACTTGCTATCTCCCACCAGGATCTGATATGCTGGCTATAAGTTTGGTTCAAATTCCTAAAGGCGATATTTATATCAGTCTGGTTTAAAGGGATATTAGCACTGGAGAACACCTGACTAGCTTCAATTGATAGATTTTCCAGATTTAATTTCTGTTTTAGAAAACCAGCCATATCCAGTAATATAGCCAGCATATCAGATCCTGGTGGGAGATAGCAAGTTTTGAAAGATATATACAGCAGGGGATTGTATATAGAGGCTTACGTATCCCTTTGAGACCTAATTCACATCTGGAGGATATACAGTTCACCAAAGGATAGGAACTTCTCCTGACAGATTGCTCCCTGAGATTAATGAATTACCTCTTTGAATATGAAAAAAGTTGTTTCTCTAAGCTAGATGCACAATTGGAGAAAGAAATAAAGGAGATACAAGACTTCAACCAAAACCCGGATTTTGAAAATTTAGAACAAAAAATCAAGAAAAATATAGATCTACTGCAAAACGAAATCAAGGAGCGTAAACATAAAAAGTATATAAGAGACCGTCAAGATTTTGACAGTAACAGGGTGTATATCTGGAAAAATAGGAATAACATTAGAAATACCTATCAAAGGCATACAGAGACCTCTGATACTGACACATCAGGGACTGAGGGTTCAGTCCGTAGTCTGAGCACCCAAAATAGTAGGACAGGAACAAAACGTAAAACAAAGAAGGGTAGATACCAACCCCCTAATAAAGCGACCCAAGAAAAAAGAGAAACCTTCAAAACATGTCCTCCGGAAAAACAGAAAAGTATATATCCAGCAGGGATAAATACCAGTGCCAACATCAATCCCCACACTGGTATGTCTACTACATCTATGCATCCCTTCTCATTTGGACATCAGATAAATACAGGGATCAATCTAGGGACCAACCAATCCAGCAGTCAAACAACTACCATACAGACCAATGCACCTATAGCCCCCCTTTTTTTAGGACAGGCAGGGACTCAATCAAGGGATCGGGAGAAATGGAGTTTCAGCAAATTGAACTAGAGGATAGTAATAAAGAAGAAAATTTAAAACAAATCATCAATCTGTCTGGATTTGCTATCACTGCGTCACAAAGGAGTCTACTTAGTAGAGGTCTTACCTTCTCACCAGTACCACAAAGTGATAAATTTCTGTGGGTCAAGGACATCAATTTATTCGCACGCAAACTGGCCCTTTATAAAGTCCATAAACAGGCTGAGTGGGATGTGAGAAAGACCTTTGAAACTGAGAAGAGATGTGTCCAAGACCATGAAGACCTCCTGAAGGAAAATGATGGGCAGTTGATACCTTTAGATCCTCCGTTCTCGACCCTAAAACCAAAATCTAAAATCACACCGTCCTTCTCACAATTTAAAGAAATTGATACTTTTGTTAATCTCGTTACACGGGATATTAAATCCCTCAAAATGAGAAAAGATCATATTGAACGGAACCTGAACCCCCAAGAAGAACTAGCTCTTGAAGAACTAAAGAAGAATGAAGATATTGTCATCAAACCTAGTGATAAGGGGGGCAATATAGTCATCCAAAATCGTGATGACTATATTGAGATGGTACAGAGACTTTTGAGGGATAAAAAGACCTATAAAATTCTTTCAAATGATCCCACAAAAGTATACATGTCAGAATTAAAAACACTTCTCTCTGACGCAAGAGAGAGACATCTCATTACAAAGGACGAATTCCAATATCTTTTCAAGAAGGATCCCACAATTCCCACTTTCTATGCACTTCCGAAAGTGCACAAGGACAAAATACCAGTCCCAGGTAGGCCTATTGTATCTGGTAATGACAATTTGACTCAGGGTATCAGCGAATATGTTGATCAAATTCTGAGACCCTTCGTGACTAGCCTCCCATCTTACATCAGGGACACTAAAGACCTTCTCCTGAAAATCAATGATATAATCTTAACACCAAATACTATCTTGGCAAGCTTGGATGTAGAATCTTTATATAGTAATATACAACACCCACTTGGTATAAAAGCCACAAATAATTTTTTAAGCACCAAAAGTAGTAATTTCGCAGAGCACAATCACCTAGTACTATCTATGTTAGAATTTATTTTAGAGCACAATTATTTTATTTTTCAGGATAAAATATATCAACAAATTAATGGTACCGCTATGGGTACGTCATGTGCACCAACTTATGCAAATCTTTTTTTAGGGTGGTGGGAGGATAATTTAGTTTTTACGGATGGGATGTCGTCGTATACCTGCCACATTATATTTTGGGGCAGGTATATCGACGACATACTCATCTTTTGGGAAGGAGACAAGTCACTTTTTCATGATTTCACCCAAGCACTAAATGATAACAACATAGGTATGAAATTTACGTATGAGCTTCAGGAGAGGGAAATAGTGTTCCTAGACTTAAAAATCAAAATTATTGAAGATGGGCATCTGAGCACTGAGATACATAGAAAGCCGAGCTCCACTAACAGTTACTTACACTGGTCCAGTTGGCATCAAACACCCCTGAAAAGGGGAATACCCACTGGCCAGTATCTGAGGGCTCGTCGAAACTGCTCAGATGAGGCTTCCTTCATGAAAGAAAGTGGGCAATTGTGGGAGAGATTCAAAAAGGGGGATACCCTACGGCCCCCCTAAAAAAGGCTTTCAATAGGGCGAGAACGACGGATAGAAGGGACCTTTTGAAGTCATCCCCCATAAAAAAGAACGAGATCATCAGGTGCATTGGCACCTTTGATGGTTATAATAAAGAGATCTGTAGTATTTTGGATAAATACTGGCACATCATTCAGACAGAAAGAGATCTAAAGACAGTACTTACCCCACATCCAAGCATCACCTATAGAAGAGGCCCAAATTTGAAGGACCAACTGGTTCATAGCCACCTAAAAGAAAAAGAAATGGAGAATACTGTCATGGTCTTACCTTCTTACTGTTCTCCTTCGTTTGACATGTGCTGGCGGCCATCTTGGTTTCTGGGTTTCTTGTAGCCTCCCACCCTGCGGCTTCTCCTTCCCACTGGGAGGAGCTGGATGCCTAGCTCATATATATAGGAGGTCTGTGGCTTCAGTTCCTTGCTTGGTCCTCCTGTGTTCACAGGCTTCTAAGACTGCTGCTGCTTCTGGTTCCTGATCCTGGCCTCGTCTGACTACCCCGTTGGTTCCTGATCCTGGCTTCGTCTGACTACCCTGCTGGTTCCTGATCCAGGCTTCGTCTGACTACCCTTCTGGTTCCTGACCTCTGTCTACGCAAGACCCTGCTTTGGTTTAGCCATCCGTTTGGACTTTTGCTTACAGCTTGATTTTCAATAAAGCCTTCTTATTTCCACTTATCTCTTGTTGTACGTCTGGTTCATGGTTCCATGACATTAGGACCAAGCCATGAATTTTGACGGTACAGGGCCATCCTCGCTACCTACGCTGGTTGCCAGACTTGATCAGCAGGATCACCTGTTGGGTCGGTTCGCTGTGGCGTTGCAAACCCTGCTTGAACGCACGGCTCATTTCGCTTCCGTTGCCGATGGGTCGGTTGTCGCTCCTGGGCCCGCTCCTACTGCCACTCCGGTTGTTGCGCCAGAGTCTACCCCGACACCTGTTGCTGCGCCTGCGGTGTCTCGGGGTATGACCGGTTCTGCCCCCCTTCCACAGCGCTTTGGGGGAGAGCCAACTCAGTGCCGAGGTTTCCTTAACCAGGTGGGCATTTATTTCGAGTTGCTGCCACATGCCTTTCCTACTGAGAGATCAAAGGTGGGCTTCTTGATCTCGCTGCTCTCGGACAAGGCCTTGGCCTGGGCCAGCCCTTTATGGGAGAACAACAATCCGGTGGTTGCCGAGTTTTCCGGTTTTGTTGCTTCTCTTCGGAAGGTATTCGATGTGCCGGCTCGTGCTGCCTCTGCTGCGAAGCTCCTTATGTCCATCAGACAGGGTTCACGATCCGTAGCTGAATACGCCATTGAGTTTCGTACCCTGGCAGCAGAGGTGGGCTGGAATAATGAGGCTCTGGTCGCTGCTTTCTCTCATGGTCTCTCGGATGCCTTGAAGGATGAGGTTGCAGCTAAGGACCTACCAGTGGAGCTCGAGTCTCTTATTTCTTTCCTGATTTTGATTGACACCAGACTCAGGGAGAGACCTTCCTTTAAGGAGAGCCTGCGGAGGTCTTCTAACAGATTGGCGCCTACGTTTGCTGTCCCACCCGTGCCTCCCTCTCCTCCCACGCCTCCTGGGGATGTCTCGTCTAGGGGTGAACCCATGCAGCTGGGGTTTGCTCGCCTGTCCGAGGGGGAGAGGGTACTCCGGAGACGCGAGGGCCGATGCATGTACTGTGGTCTCGGTGGGCATTTTCGGTTGGCATGTCCGAACCGTCCGGGAAACGCTCGCACCTGAGATCCTGTCGGGGGCAGATCTTGGGTGGAGTCTCCTCGTCCCCGGTTTCCCGTGTTGACAAACCACTGATCACTGTTGTCCTCTCCTGGGTCGGGGGCTCGGTGACGACCCAGGCGTTGGTGGACTCTGGTGCTGGTGGTTTGTTTATTGATAGTGTGTTCGCTGCCGCCAATTCCATTCCTCTGCAGCCTCGAGGTTCCCCACTGGCTCTTGAGGCGATAGACGGCAGACCCCTTCTGCCGCCACACGTGACTCATGAGACCCTTCCAGTGGGGATAGCCATTGGTGCCGTTCACAGAGAGTCGGTCTGTCTCCAGGTGATTTCGTCTCCACACTACTCGGTGGTCTTGGGGTACCCCTGGCTCCAGAAGCATAATCCGACTTTCGATTGGAAATCGGCCGAGATCCTCTCGTGGTCACCGCAGTGTGGGGCTAGTTGCATCCATGGGCCTGTCAAGTTGCTGTGTACTTCCTCGGACTCTCTGTTGCCTCCTGAATACGAAGAGTACCGGGATGTATTCGATAAGGTGCGCGCGGTTGCCCTACCTCCGCACCGCCCATACGATTGTGCCATAGAGTTACAATCTGGTGCCGTTCCTCCTCGTGGCAAAGTCTATCCACTGTCGGTAGCGGAGAATGAGGCCATGGAGGAGTACGTGAGGGAGGCGCTTTCACGCGGACACATTCGCAAATCCTCGTCCCCGGCAGGGGCTGGATTTTTCTTTGTGAAAAAGAAGGGCGGTGAGTTGAGGCCTTGCATCGATTACAGGGGTCTCAATCGCATCACGATCAAGAACGCTTACCCGATACCCTTGATTTCCGAGCTGTTCGATCGCCTCAAAGGGGCCACGGTCTTTACCAAACTCGACCTGAGGGCGGCATATAACCTGGTAAGGATCAAGGCGGGCGATGAGTGGAAGACCGCGTTTAACACCAGGACCGGTCATTATGAATCCTTGGTTATGCCCTTTGGGTTGTGCAATGCGCCCGCAGTCTTCCAGGAATTCATCAACGATGTTTTCCGTGACCTGTTGCAGCAGTGTGTGGTGGTCTATTTGGATGACATCTTGGTATATTCTGAATCCATGGAGGCCCACATTATGGATGTCAGACGAGTGTTGCAACGGTTACGAGAGAACAGGCTGTTCGGTAAGCTTGAGAAATGCGAATTTCACCGATCACAGGTAACCTTCTTAGGTTACATCATTTCCGCTGAGGGGTTCTCCATGGATCCTGAGAAGGTTTCGGCTGTCTTACAGTGGCCCCTAGCCCAGTGGTCTCCGTGCCCTGCAGCGCTTTTTGGGCTTCGCCAATTATTATCGGAAGTTCATCAGGGACTTTTCTATGCTAGCCAAGCCTCTCACGGATCTGACCAGGAAGGGCAGTAATTTCCAGGTCTGGCCGCTCGAGGCCATCCGAGCTTTTGAGGCTCTAAAGTCCGCCTTTGTGTCGGCTCCGATTCTGTCGCATCCCAACCCTGGGTTGCCCTTTGTCCTCGAGGTGGACACGTCTGAGACGGGAGTAGGCGCCCTTCTGTCTCAGCGTAGAACACCAGAGGGTCCTCTGCTTCCTTGTGGGTTTTACTCCCGGAAACTGTCTTCCGCGGAGTGCAACTATCAGATTGGTGACAGGGAGTTATTGGCCATCGTGCAGGCCCTTAAAGAATGGAGGCACTTGCTCGAGGGTTCGGTGGTTCCGGTTCTCATCCTGACGGACCACAAGAATCTGACCTACCTTTCTGAGGCCAAGAGATTGACACCACGTCAGGCCAGATGGGCTCTGTTCTTGTCACGTTTTAATTACGTGGTCTCCTACCTACCCGGTTCCAAGAACATCAGAGCGGATGCCTTATCACGGCAGTACTCCGAGCTGTCCGGGGAGGAGTCGATTCCGACTTCGGTCATACCTCCGAATCAGATCCTGGCCGCCATTCGCACCAGCCTGACCTCTCCCCTGGGTGAGCAGATTTTGGCGGCTCAATCTGGTGCTCCCTCTGGGAGACCCAACGGCAGGTGTTTTGTGCCTGAGGAGTTGCGCACTCGGTTGTTGCGAACCTACCATAACTCCAAGGCCGCGGGGCATCCTGGAAAGAATCAGCTGTCCTGGGCTGTTTCACGTCTGTTCTGGTGGCCTTCTCTACGTTCCGACATCGCCGCATATGTAGCGGCATGCTCCGTTTGTGCCCAGAGTAAGTCCCCTCGGCACCTTCCGTTGGGCCTTTTGCAACCCATAGCCACCGGGGAGCGCCCATGGTCACACCTGGGGATGGATTTCATTGTGGACCTCCCTGCATCCCGAGGCCATACGGTCATTCTCATGATTGTGGATCGGTTTTCCAAAATGTGCCACTGTGTTCCTCTCAAGAAGTTACCCTCTGCACAGGAGTTGGCCACGATTTTCGCCAGGGAGGTCTTCCGGTTGCACGGTTTGCCCAAGGAGATTGTGTCGGATCGGGGGAGTCAGTTTGTGTCCAGGTTCTGGCGCGCCTTTTGCTCCCAGTTGGGGATTCATCTCTCTTTCTCCTCGGCCTACCACCCTCAGTCCAATGGGGCCGCAGAACGATCCAATCAGGCCTTGGAGCAATTCCTTCGTTGCTATGTCTCCGATCACCAAGACAATTGGGTTGACCTCCTGCCTTGGGCTGAGTTTGCCAGGAACACGGCGGTGAACTCTTCCTCTGGGACGTCTCCCTTCATGGCCAATTATGGGTTCCAACCTGCCGTGTTACCGGAGGTATTCTCTCCCCAGGATATTCCGGCTGTGGAGGATCACCTTTCCGTCCTACGTGCTTCTTGGGTACAGATCCAGAGGTCCCTTGAGGTCTCTGCGCAGCGCCAGAGACTCCAGGCTGATTGCAGACGAGTGCCCGCTCCTTCCTACCAGGTCGGAGACCGTGTATGGTTGTCCACCCGCAACCTCAACCTTCGAGTGCCCACTCCCAAGCTGGCGCCTCGCTTTGTTGGTCCCTTCCGAGTGCTTCGCAGGGTAAACCCGGTAGCCTATGCCCTTGCGCTTCCTCCTGGCATGCGGATCTCCAACGTGTTTCATGTCTCCCTGTTGAAGCCATTGGTGTGTAATCGTTTCACTTCCTCGGTTCCTCGGCCCCGTCCGGTCCAAGTGGGCAATTGTGAGGAATATGAGGTGAGCAATATCCTGGACTCACGCCTGGTCCGCGGTCGGTTGCAGTTTTTGGTCCATTGGCGTGGTTATGGTCCAGAGGAGCGTTCCTGGGTTCCCTCCGCAGATGTCCATGCTCCTGCTTTGCTCCGAGCCTTCCACGCACGCTTCCCTCAGAAACCGTTCCTTACTCCGCGGAGGAGGGGCCCTTGAGGGGGAGGTACTGTCATGGTCTTACCTTCTTACTGTTCTCCTTCGTTTGACATGTGCTGGCGGCCATCTTGGTTTCTGGGTTTCTTGTAGCCTCCCACCCTGCGGCTTCTCCTTCCCACTGGGAGGAGCTGGATGCCTAGCTCATATATATAGGAGGTCTGTGGCTTCAGTTCCTTGCTTGGTCCTCCTGTGTTCACAGGCTTCTAAGACTGCTGCTGCTTCTGGTTCCTGATCCTGGCCTCGTCTGACTACCCCGTTGGTTCCTGATCCTGGCTTCGTCTGACTACCCTGCTGGTTCCTGATCCAGGCTTCGTCTGACTACCCTTCTGGTTCCTGACCTCTGTCTACGCAAGACCCTGCTTCGGTTTAGCCATCCGTTTGGACTTTTGCTTACAGCTTGATTTTCAATAAAGCCTTCTTATTTCCACTTATCTCTTGTTGTACGTCTGGTTCATGGTTCCATGACAAATAGATCACTGAGAGCAAAATATAGCGGCTCAACCCCATGTGGAGACTGCTCCTTCTGCAAATACATCCCCCGTATAAGGAAATTCACTAATCCTGGAGACAGGAAAGAATATACCATTAGAGAATTAATCACATGTAAGACCACGGGGGTTGTATATATAGCATCGTGCCCTTGCCCCATGCTATATGTGGGCAAGACCACGCAGGAGTTGAGACGTCGCATATCGGGCCACCTCAGTTCCATTGAGACAGGCAAAGATACCCCAATTGCCAGACACATCAAATATGTACATGAAAATAAAATATCAGTTTTGCGGTTTTGGGGTATAGAAAAATTAAATCTGGGTCCTAGAGGTGGAAATTTGGATAGAAAACTTCTACAGTGTGAAGCACGATGGATTGATAGATTAAATACAATGAGCCCAAATGGTCTCAATGAGGGTTTCTCTTTCACAGCATTCATATAAATATCGGTATAATGGACCTCTTTCAAGATTATAGAAATACTAACAGTGAATTGAAAAAAGACAGAATACTAACAGTACTAACAGAGGCTTGAATATAGCTTGAAGTAGCTTGAAGATAGAATAAAAACTGAGTATTGATCTTGTTCTCTTGCAAATTATGAATAACAAGTATATCAATTATGAATATTGAGGATATCAACTATGAAAGATAAAGATAATATCTAAGAATCAAACTAGGAATAATAGCTGAGACAATGGGGGCACAAACAATCCGTAATGATATAGATATACGGCATTTGTCATCCAATTGGGTTTCTAAATACATACAAAAAAAGTGATGGTACAAGAACAATGGAAAATTAGAATCATCACAGAGAGCTCCACAATATATGGAGATGATATAAGAACAAGGACAATAAAATTGAGAATCTTCATAGAGAATTGAGATGTGAGTCTGAAAGAAAAAAGAAAACTAAAAAGCTTGGAACATAGTTACTATGTCCCTCTCTTTGGAACATCTAAAATCCTCCATGAATGACGGCTCAGAAGGCACTATTATGATCATATAGATATAATAAGTTCCTAGTGGATACTTCTCTTCTCTCTATATATATCGGTAAGCGTGCTCCGATTTAAAATCAATTAAGATCTAATGTATGTGTAGAAACTAACCTGGTCGTCTAAGTCCGGGAGTATGCGCAGTAGGAATAGGGCATGGACGCATGCGCATGAGCCCGTACCTCCTGACCTCTAGTGGATGACGTAATAAGAAATAGACGGTATCTTGATTGGCCCCCTAGACGTTTACAACACGAGCAGGAAGGCTATGATTGGCTCTCCTTCCTTATGACCCGCCTTAGGACTATAAAATACTACGCATCACAAGCGCTCGTGTTGCATGTAGCTCCATCCCCCTGAAGAAGCCGCGCGAGCGGTGAAACATGTCGGGGGAGCTTCGTCGTAATAATTTTTAATTGTATGTCAGGGAAAGCACATCCATAGCACTGCGAACTGCAGACGCAGTATGCTTTGGATTATGACCACGAGGGTGTAGATGTAGCGAGTCGTGCTGGCAACAGAGACTAAGCTGAAACAAGCAGCAAGATATACTGCTCTAATAAATATCTAATGTTGCAAACAGCAGACCGCATACATCGCTAGAATGATAGCGTAATCTGGTGGCACATAACACCAGCGTACCATCAAAAGTGAAGATAACTTTTGAGGTGCACCTACCTAATATTAATATCATTCTCAGAAGGATATAATCCGGGATAGGTATTGATACAGTACCATAATCACCCCGTGGACACAATCCCTTACATATATATTTTTAAAGACTCTCAATAGAGTTGTTTCTTGTTTGTTTTGTACTAAATGTTGGGGAAATTATTCTAATAAATAATCACACATACTGTTGTCTCTTGGCAATCGCTTCGGTGATCGATAGCTGATGGAATAAATGACGAGGAGTAGGAGGAGCAGGAGCATCAGGACCAGCAGACAATGGGAACGACAGACAGCTCCCTTCACCTTAGGTGGTGGAACTTAGACTGCCTGAAATCATGTGCGGCGTGCCACTGGGTGATGCAGCAGTTGGTGCTTCAGGCTGGACCACCACATCGGAGCCACGGTTCTCCCAGGCCACTTTATGGTGACACTGCATATGTTGACGCGGGGCCGTGGTGCCCCGCTTCTCCTTCTGCCCACAGATTTTACATATGGTCATGTTCACCTTCTCTGGAGACTGTACAAAAAACTGCCACACCGCAGAGTAGGTGATTTTACTGACAACACTACCTGACAACACACTGACTGACTGCTACCGCCGCTGCTTCTGTGAACCTGTGGACCCCTCCTTAATAAGGATACATTTTTATAAGTATACATTTTTTTCATTTTCTACTGAAATACTCAACAAAAGGCTTTACCACATATAACTGCAGCGCTGAACGCAGAATAAATGTATCGTTTTCTCCCGAAATACGTCACTAAAGGTTTTACCACAAATAATACTGCAGCGCTGAACGTGAAATATATTTGGTTTTTCTACCGAAATACGTCACTAAAGGTTTTACCACATATAACTGCAAAAGTCAACACTGAATATATTTTTCATTTTGTACTGAAATAGGCCAGTAAACTCTTCCACCACAAATAAATGCAACAGTAAAATTCGCATATTTTTTTCCTTTTTGTACTGAAATAGGACACTGAAAGCTTTTACCACATATAACTGCAGAAGTGAAATGCGTATATATTTTTCCTTTTTGTACTGAAATAGGCCACTAAAGGCTTTTCAACATAGCACTTGAACCCCAATAACAAGAACAAATTGCTGGAATGCAATTGCTGGACCCCCAAATAATGTTTTCCTGCATTTGTAAATCGCTTTTTTTTACAATGAGGTTTTTCCAGCACTTTCCCTAGCGACTTCAGACATCTCTCCCTGCAATAAGATGCTGTGAAATGATTCCTCACTATCATTTCCCTGCAATTTGAATAATGTTTCCCTGCACTTATAAATCGCTTTTTTTTCACAATGAAGTTTTCTGTATAACTCTCCATAGCGCCTGCAACGTCTGTCCCTGCACTCAGAACGCTGGAAAATGTCTGAATCCAAGATGGCTGTGGGTATTTATAGGGCTGTGACATCACAGTTCCTTGCTTCATGTCCTCACACGTGTAGCCACCATTGCAGCCGCTATTGTAGGAAAAATTGCGATTCGTTACCACGAACCGAAAGGAAATTCACATTCGTTGCGGATCAAATTTTTCCTGAAATTCGGATCTAATTCCACTTCGTCTGATTCGATTCGCTCATCTCTAGAACTGATAAATGTCCCTCATATTTTCACCATATGTTACATTATTTAAGCAAAAGTGTACCTAAAGTATTAGCAAGTATGTTACAACACTATGCATGTCTCAGAAAACACAGGTAGCTGCGTGCATTCAGCCACCAGGGGGTGCTGTATGCTCAGTCAAAATAATTATTTAAGCCCTTAAAAACTGGAATTCATCTTCCTATTCTAGTGTGGGCTGACCCTGGAGGCAGGAGACTTAATTACCTGACACAGTCTATGTGTTTTTGTAGTGTACAGATGTTTACCGGTTACAACTGTATTATTTTTACAGAATCCAATTCATTTGTGGACCCTTTTAGTATTGTCTTGTTAGCTATAGCTCGGTATCTTTACTATATTTATATAGCCAGCTTTTGTAGAGGATTTAATGGATACAAACAGCCATATTAACCCCTGAGATACCGTATAAATGTTCTTGCTTTATTGAACCAGATATAAATGAATTATTTATGAAGCAGGGTTAGAGGTTATGGATATAGCCAAAACATCAAGATTTTTTTACCTTGTTTTATATTATTTAAATAGTATGACCTACGTAAAGGAACCCAAGCTGTCCGCCCCTTGAACATCCATATCTACTTAATCCAGAACTTGTATGTTTTGCAGTATTGCAAAAAGATAATCATCACATTGAGCTGTGGATCCCTAGAAGATGGCAATGCATGACGCACGGATACCTTTAACATACCCCTACCATCCCTAGAATGAGAGGGTCTTCGCTGGACATGACAGACACTATAGAAGTCCTAAGAAGCGAGTAGAGAGAGTGAGAAATGCGTGCACTTCTCTCCCATTGTTTTGGGGATGATGGGGGACTCAGCATTCAAACTAAGAACAAAACACTATACGGAGCAATCCAGCACTGCCATTACAAAGAGCACACTAATAACAATGTATTGGAAGAGAAAGTGTGAGTGCCCATCTTGGAATCAGCCAGTAGGGAAGCTATCCACAACTCACACACTAGACACATGCTGCATACATGGCACACAGATTAGACACATGCCTCATACACAGCACACACACTAGACACATGCTGCATATACGGCACACACTAGACACATGCCTCATACACAGCACACACACTAGACACATGCTGCATATACGGCACACACTAGACACATGCTGCATATACGGCACACACTAGACACATGCCTCATACACAGCACACACACTAGACACATGCTGCATATACGGCACACACTAGACACATGCTGCATACACAGCACACACACTAGACACATGCTGCATATACGGCACACACTAGACACATGCCTCATACACAGCACACACACTAGACACATGCTGCATATACGGCACACACTAGACACATGCTGCATATACGGCACACACTAGACACATGCTGCATATACGGCACACACTAGACACATGCCTCATACACAGCACACACACTAGACACATGCCTCATACACAGCACACACACTAGACACATGCTGCATATACGGCACACACTAGACACATGCTGCATATACGGCACACACTAGACACATGCTGCATATACGGCACACACTAGACACATGCCTCATACACAGCACACACACTAGACACATGCTGCATATACGGCACACACTAGACACATGCTGCATATACGGCACACACTAGACACATGCTGCATATACGGCACACACTAGACACATGCTGCATATACGGCACACACTAGACACATGCTGCATATACGGTACACACTAGAGACATGATGCATATACGGCACACACTAGAGACATGATGCATATACGGCACACACTAGAGACATGCTGCATATACGGCACACACTAGACACATGCCTCATACACAGCACACACACTAGACACATGCTGCATACATGGCACACACTAGACACATGCTGCATAAACGGCACACACTAGACACATGCCTCATACACAGCACACACACTAGACACATGCTGCATATACACACACACTAGACACATGCTGCATATACGGCACACACTAGACACATGCTACATATATGGCACACACTAGACACATGCTGCATATACTGCACACACTAGACACATGCCTCATACACAGCACACACACTAGACACATGCCTCATACACAGCACACACACTAGACACATGCCTCATACACAGCACACACACTAGACACATGCTGCATATACGGCACACACTAGAGACATGCTGCATATACGGCACACACTAGACACATGCTACATATACGGCACACACATTAGACACATGCCTCATACACAGCACACACACTAGACACATACTGCATATACGGCACACACTAGACACATGCTACATATATGGCACACACTAGACACATGCTGCATATACTGCACACACTAGACACATGCCTCATACACAGCACACACACTAGACACATGCCTCATACACAGCACACAACATGCCTCATACACAGCACACACACTAGACACATGCCTCATACACAGCACACACACTAGACACATGCTGCATATACGGCACACACTAGAGACATGCTGCATATACGGCACACACTAGACACATGCTACATATACGGCACACACATTAGACACATGCCTCATACACAGCACACACACTAGACACATGCTGCATATACGGCACACACTAGACACATGCTGCATATACGGCACACACTAGACACATGCTGCATATACGGCACACACTAGACACATGCCTCATACACAGCACACACACTAGACACATGCTGCATATACGGCACACACTAGACACATGCTGCATATACGGCACACACTAGACACATGCTGCATATACGGCACACACTAGACACATGCTGCATATACGGCACAC
Organism: Bufo gargarizans; assembly: GCF_014858855.1. Lineage (NCBI taxonomy): Eukaryota > Metazoa > Chordata > Amphibia > Anura > Bufonidae > Bufo > Bufo gargarizans. The sequence goes on from NC_058084.1 coordinate 306,032,698, forward strand.
ACTAGACACATGCTGCATATACGGTACACACTAGAGACATGATGCATATACGGCACACACTAGAGACATGATGCATATACGGCACACACTAGAGACATGCTGCATATACGGCACACACTAGACACATGCCTCATACACAGCACACACACTAGACACATGCTGCATACATGGCACACACTAGACACATGCTGCATAAACGGCACACACTAGACACATGCCTCATACACAGCACACACACTAGACACATGCTGCATATACACACACACTAGACACATGCTGCATATACGGCACACACTAGACACATGCTACATATATGGCACACACTAGACACATGCTGCATATACTGCACACACTAGACACATGCCTCATACACAGCACACACACTAGACACATGCCTCATACACAGCACACACACTAGACACATGCCTCATACACAGCACACACACTAGACACATGCTGCATATACGGCACACACTAGAGACATGCTGCATATACGGCACACACTAGACACATGCTACATATACGGCACACACATTAGACACATGCCTCATACACAGCACACACACTAGACACATGCTGCATATACGGCACACACTAGACACATGCTACATATATGGCACACACTAGACACATGCTGCATATACTGCACACACTAGACACATGCCTCATACACAGCACACACACTAGACACATGCCTCATACACAGCACACACACTAGACACATGCCTCATACACAGCACACACACTAGACACATGCCTCATACACAGCACACACACTAGACACATGCTGCATATACGGCACACACTAGACACATGCTGCATATACGGCACACACTAGAGACATGCTGCATATACGGCACACACTAGACACATGCTACATATACGGCACACACATTAGACACATGCCTCATACACAGCACACACACTAGACACATGCTGCATATACGGCACACACTAGACACATGCTGCATACATTAGCACACACTAGACACATTCTACATATACGGCACAGACTAGACACATGCTGCATATACGGCACACACTAGACACATTCTACATATACGGCACACACTAGACACATGCTGCATACATGGCACACACTAGACACATGCTGCATACATGGCACACACTAGACACATGCTACATACATGGCACACACATTAGACACGTGCTGCATACACGGCACACACTAGGCACGAGGTGCATACATGGCACACACTAGACACATGCTGCATATACATGGCACACACTAGACACATACTGCATACATGGCACACACTAGACACACTCTACATATACGGCACACACTAGACACATGCTACATATACGGCACACACTAGACACATTCTACATATACGGCACACACTAGACACATGCTACATATACGGCACACTCTAGACACATTCTACATATACGGCACACACTAGACACATGCTACATACATGACACACACTAGACACATTCTACATATACGGCACACACTAGACACATGCTGCATACATGGCACACACTAGACACATGCTGCATACATGGCACACACTAGACACATGCTGCATACATGGCACACACTAGACACATGCTACATACATGGCACACACATTAGACACGTGCTGCATACACGGCACACACTAGGCACGTGCTGCATACATGGCACACACTAGACACATGCTGCAAACATGGCACACACTAGACACATGCTGCATATACGGCACACACTAGACACATGCTGCATATATGGCACACACTATACACGCTGCATATATGGCACACATTAGACACATGCTGCATATACGGCACACACTAGACGCATTATACATATACGGCACACACTAGACACATGCTGCATATACGGCACACACTAGACACATGCTGCATATATGGCACACACTAGACACATGCTGCATATACGGCACACACTAGACGCATTATACATATACGGCACACACTAGACACATGCTGCATATACGGCACACACTAGACACATGCTGCATATATGGCACACACTAGACACATGCTGCATATACGGCACACACTAGACACATTCTGCATATATGGCACACACTAGACACATGCTGCATATACGGCACACACTAGACACATGCTGCATACATGGCACACACTATACACGCTGCATATATGGCACACATTAGACACATGCTGCATATACGGCACACACTAGACGCATTATACATATATACGGCACACACTAGACACATGCTGCATACATGGCACACACTAGAGACATGCTGCATATACGGCACACACTCAGGGATCTCAAGTCTCCCTGAAGTTCAGGGAGTCTCCCTCTATTAGATAGCGGCTCCCTGACACCATGTGAGACATAGCAGAGAGATAAGAGAAGTGACAGGACAGAGTTTAGATTACAGGTTGAGTTAACCCTTTAGGGTCAAATTGGCTTCTCAAGGAGATATATATGTTAAAGGCATCTTCTTCTGTCTCATTCAGTAGCTATATAACTATTGAGAGAGATGTATTTTTTTTAAATACATTTACACATTTAACCCTCCATTTTAATTATATATTATTTACCCCAGTGTTAAATTCCCCCCCCCCCCCCCCCCCACAGGGTTCACTTGCTTCTTGTCAGCTCAGCAAATGAACCGAAGATTCGATTCATGAATCGGTTCATTTGAATGAACTGATTCAAATGAACCGATTCATGTGAAAGATCCGAACTTCCCATCTCTAGTTTACTCGCAGTAAACCTTTCCGGCAACCTGTAGCAGTGTCCCCTTCTCGGCGCGTGCGCACAGTGCAAGAAGAAGCCGATGCCAGCAGTCCGCATGCGCGGGATCTCAAAGCGAGAGGGAGAGGCGGCACTGAGGAGTAGAAGGCGGCGCTGGGCACGAACGGCGATGCGTGCGGCCGGGCACCATGCATCCACAGACCTCCCCTGCTTGGGCACCTTAATTCAGTGATTGACAGGTTAGTAAAACCTGTTTTTCCGCAGAATAAAGCCACAAATAGCTTTTATAAGGCCACCTTAGAAATCAGAATGCTGCCCTGGACATGAGCCTATGTTTAGCTCACAGGGCTTATAGGTGGTGACAGAATCCCTTTAATCATATACATAAATATGACAATTTGGGGCTGGGTAATGAGCCCAGTCCTCCACACCATAGAGCAGAGTGTGCAGATACTGCATATGTTTGGAAAATGTAATAGAAAGTTTGTGAAATAAAAAAAAAGAAAACCTCCCTGAAATGAGAAGTGCACCTCCCTGAAATGAGTTTTTGCAGGTTGGGATGTCTGCACACTAGACACATGCTGCATAAATGGCACACATTAGACACATTGTGTGGTTGCTATGACGCCGTGCGCACGGCGTCACTGGTTGCTATGACGCCGTGCGCTCCCTGCTGCCGGCACAGTACAGTTAAACACTGGTATAGATCATACCAGTGTATTACTGTATTGCGGCGGCAGCAGGGAGCGCACGGCGTCATAGCAACCAGTGACGCCGTGCGCTCCTGCTCTCAGGAGGGATCCAGGCCGCGGTTCCACGGCCCGCACACGGCTGTGAAACACGGCAGTGTGCATGGGGCCTAAGACTGAGGGGGGGCAGTTTGTCACTTGCCTAAGACTGAGGGGGGGGGGGGGCAGTTTGTCGCCTGCCTAAGGGGGGGCCTCCCACTGTGCGCATTAATCCTGGCTGATCGATCGCTGCTGCTCTCACATCTGATGAGAGATTTCCTAAGGGGGTATTGACTGGCATTGGGGACGGGCTGGTGGACGAGGGCAGCCACCCGGTCCTGCCTGAGGATCACCCTGTTTGCACTTAGCTATGCCCAGGCCCCATGCCAGGGGGTCCCTGATGTATTAACTGACCAATAACATGGAGATCCCAGTGCCAGCTGCCTTGCTGGTGGACGATTGGCATATACTTCTGCTGTGGGCCACAGCAGAAGTATATGCCAATCGTCCACCAGCAAGGCAGCTGGCACTGGGATCTCCATGTTATTGGTCAGTTAATACATCAGGGATGTATTAACTGGCAGCGTGATAAACTAACACCCCCACCCCCAGTCTGTGACTGTCCCTGCTGGCTGCTGCAGATGAGGAGTCTCATCTGTCCCTGCCTCTTGAATGATAGGGCTGGAGGCTGGAGTCTCTGGACATGTTGTGGGGCCCTGAAAGTCTCCCTCCTGCACTGCTGCTACAATGGTAGAAGAGCAGAGTACATGTGCTGCTACTTCTGGGTTGCAGTGAATGCACAGTCTCTGTTCCAGCAGAGCCTCTGAGTCTAAGCACATGCGCCACTACTCTGAGCAGCAGCGCAGGCGTGCAATTGTCCTGGTACGGCAAGATATCCGTTCCTGTCAATCAAGTGGCAGGGGGAGATTCTTTGGCAGCGAGGACAGCCCCCCTGTAACACAGAAGTCACTATGCTGCCACAAACAGTGCCTACTTTTCAAAAAAAAATAAAATGTACTACTTTTAGATGGCATCCTTATCATCATTATTATTATGCACTTATTGGATCAAAATGTATTTTCTCTGTGAGATTTTAGTTCTGCTATTGGGCATGGTGGGCGTGCAGGGGTCTGGTGGTGTTAGGAAACTGTATTGAGGGTAGGGGGGCCCAAATTGAACTCTTGCACCAGGGCCCATGAGCCTATAGCTACGCCCCTGGCACACACTAAACACATGCTGCATATACGGCACACACTAGACACATTCTGCATATACGGCACACACTAGACACATGCTGCATACATGGCACATACTAGACATGCTGCATATATGGCACACACTAAACACATGCTGCATATACGGCACACACTAGACACATTCTGCATATACGGCACACACTAGACACATTCTGCATATACGGCACACACTAGGCACGTGCTGCATACATGGCACACACTAGACACATGCTGCATACATGGCACACACTAGACACATGCTGCATATACGGCACACACTAGACACATGCTGCATACATGGCACACACTAGACACACGTTACATACATGGCACACACATTAGACACATGCTGCATACACGGAACACACTAGACACATGCTGCATACAAGACCTCATCCTTTAAAAAAATGTTGTGAGCTCAGGGCAAAGACTTTGCAAAGAACCCAGAGGGACACTCAAAGAGCTTGGAGTGTGTTACAAGTGTTGTGCTTTGTCAAATTATATGGCAAAAGACTGTAAAGCTATCATCAGGTATGCAGAATGCAGCAGTGACAAGCACGTTACAGCAATGCATCCTACTTTGCCTCTAGACAACGCACTACCTCAAGCCGCAAACAACGCCGTCGCAATTCATAGCGGGGAGCCACGACTCAAGAGCTAGCTACAACGACTGTCTCCTCTTCTTGTATGGAAATATATGGCAAGGAGACTGGTTCCAAGTGCTGTGTAAAAGTGTGTTTGGTCAACGTCTACCCAGAAGGGCAGTCTGAAAAGGCCACCAGAATGTACACCATTATAGATCAGCAATAGGTCTCTGGCGAAACCTAAATTCTTTGAGATTTTCGGCATAACGGGAGAAGCAACACCATACACCCTCTACACTTGTACTAGTCGTGTAGAGACTTATAGCAGTAGAGCCACTGGATACCTTATCTCCTCCATTAAAGGGAACGTTCATATAACCTTGCCAACGTTAATTGAATGCGAGCAGATACCTGATGAAAGAGATGGAATTCCTCATTCAGAAGCTGCATACCATCATTCCCACTTGAAACATCTAGCTAGTGAGATTCCTCCTATGGACATGAATGCTGATGTCCTACTCTTGCTCGGGAGAGACATTCTGAGGGTCCACAAGGTGGGGCAACAATGCAACGGTCCTGACAACGCCCCATATGCACAGAGACTCGACTTAGACTGGGTGATTGCGAGCAATGTATGTATAGCTTTTTTATTTATTTCTTCCTCTCATTTATCCTTCTGTTTCAGACTGTGTGTTTTTTGCATCCATAGTCTTATCTGGGAAGTTATATGGTTTTATCATTTCTTGTGTGATTCTTTTGTACTAAGATAAAATGACTAATGCCTAGCCCTATTAGTTAGGTGGTTTCCCACCCTTCCCTAATATGGTTTACTCCTCCTCTCTTGATTTGATGAGAGGAAGTAGAAGCCACCTATTAAAACTATAGAGCTCATGTTTTTCATCAGTTATGACTAAGGACTAAGTGTCTGAAATGTGTAAACTGGTGTTGGAGTGTGAGGTTTGATCCACATGCTGTAATTTTGCTACCATAAATAAAGAGACAAGCGACACAACAATTACTTTGCAGCGCTGGAACTTCATTTATCATTATTTTGCTACCAAAGGATGTATGTATAGGTAAGAGCCACAAACATTCTCAGGTGAACTCCTTCAAAACTTTAGTACTCAAAAATGTTTGCACAACTCACTTTAAGCCATGTGTTCATCATTACAAGGAAAAGGAAAAGCTTTCTAACCTCCTTAAGGCACCAGACATCATTCCTACCCTTTATGACAATTTATGAAGATCAGTGTTTTGTGCAACACCAGAGGAAAACAGATTAGCCTTGTCCGTAGAGGACAAAGAGTTTAAATAATACAAAATAATGGACAATGGTTTCTTCAAAGATGCATCTAACCACTGGGTTGCACCTTTACCTTTCCATGCTGTAAGAGCCAGACTTCCTGACAACCGGGAACAGGCACTATCCAGATTCATCTCCTTGCAACGTCTGAATTGAAAGATCATTTGTGGCCTTCATGGAAAGGATATTTCACAATGACCATGCAGAGCCGTCTCCACCTTTGCAAGAGCATGAAGAATGCTGGTACCTTCCCTCCTTTGGAGTATATCACCCACAGAAACCAAACCAGATAAGAGTGGTATTCGACTCAAGTGCCAAACATTATGGCGTATCTCTGAACAACGTTTTTCTCACCAGTCCAAACCTAACCAATAATCTGGTAGGAGTACTTATGAAATTCAGAACGGAGCCAGTTGCCATTACTGCAGACATTGAACAAATGTTCAATTGCTTTATCGTAAGGCAAAACCACAGAAATTTCTTTGGCACAGAGACAATGACACCAGCAAGGAAATGGTTGAATACCACATGAAGGTGCACATGTTCGGTAACAGTCCTTCACCTGCTGTTAAAACATATGGCCTATGTAGGGGCTGGCTGTAGGGGCTGGCTCTGATGGTGAGTCAGAGTTTGGGAAAGATGCCCGAAACTTTATTGAAATAGACTTCTACGTGGACAACACACTCAAATCCTTACCCACAGTAGAAGAAGTCATAGATCTGCTCACACGGTATGCTTTCAAAATCTTGTCTGAGGTTACATAAAATTGCCTCTAGCTGTGCTGTTGCAATGAAAGCCTTCCAGCCCAGTGATCATACCACAGAATTCAGAGACTTGAATCTAGGGATAGACAATGCACCAGTACAGAGAAGTCTGGGTTTGAGGTGAGAGTTATCAAATGACTCCCTCGGGTTCCAAGTTAGCTGTGCAAATAAACCATTTACTAAACGAGGATTTCTCTTAGTGGTGAACAGCCTATACGATCCCCTGGAATTTGTATCACCTTTGAGTGTACAAGGCAAATTCCTGTTAAGAAAGCTCTCAGAGTCTATTTGGGACTGGGATGCTCCACTGCCCTCTGACAAACAGCAATAGTGGGAGTTTTGGAAGGAATGCTTGCATGCATTAGACAGGATTCACATACCACGGTGCTACACTCCAACATCCCTTACAACAACTCGGAGGAAAGAAATCCACATATTCTCAGATGCATCTACTGAAGCTATTGCAGCTCTTACTTATTTAAAGGTAATAAATTATTGCAATGAAGCTCCTGTTGGATATCTGTTTGGAAAGGCTAAATTAGCTCCGAAACCCGAGCACAGAGTCTTCTTCAGGTAACCTATATTAGAAGCGGCGGAAACACATTCAACATCTGACCAACTGTTTCTGGAGCAGGTGGAAAAAGGAGTACTTAACCCTTCTTCAAGGACGTAGGAAGTGGAAGCAGGTCAAGCCAAAAGTACAAATAGGAGATCTTGTTCTCATGAAGGACCAGAAGGTGGAAAGAAATTCCTGGCCCGTGGGTCTCATCTCAAAAATCTTCGCCAGTGAAGATGGTAAGGTCCGTAAGGTGGGAGTGACCATCACAAGACAAGGCGATCCCAAGTCCTTCATCAGGCCTACATCTGACATTGTTCTCCTCTTACACATTAAGAAATGATTTCTTCTGCCTTGAGGAACTTTTTAAGAACTTTTCATCCATTTAGTTGCTGATCACTGGACAATTCCTAGAAAATTGCAGACATTGCGAACCAGGCATACCAGCCATTTGGACTGTTCCTGTCCACCTATTCCAGTTTAAAGTGTTTTAATTGTTGCCTTTTGTCTTTCAGGTTCCAGTATTATCATTGAACATCATATGGACATTCTTGTTAGTATATAGTGTGAAATCCTAGGATTTCATATGGGGAGTGTGCTGTTTCAGCATTTATTTCTTCCATTTAAGATTAATTGCTGTATTCATGTTATTATATCATTACCATACTATGTAATGCTGCCACCCTGTGGTCATTCTTGTTATAGGTTTCCTGAATGTATTATGTAATGTATAATTCTAGTGGGGTGGCATGTAAGGATGTGGGGCAAGGGACCTTAAATGTATTACTCCGCATGTGTAAACTGTATAATTAGTGCAATGTCTCACTTTGGTCAGTAGATGGCAGCAAAGGATAACATGCTAAAAGTCTACATGGAGCTGCCTATATAGTAATATAAATAACCAGTTTTGTTTGCAAAGTTGGTAATTAGCTAATTTATGGCTGTTTGTGTATCCCTGCAAGTGTGATAGCAGGCTGTATATGGAGGTTTGACACTGCACTTAGCAAATGACTTATTGCATCACACTCTCTCCCTGTGAAGGGGAGGAGGGGCCTGGAGGGGCAGGAAGTGAGCAGATGGAGGTTGTGCTTGGTGCTGCTGGAGACCAGAAGAGATCTTGTATGCAGATTCTGGAAGGGAAGTGGAGACTGGCAAGAGCACGAAGGGGAGGTTTGCAACAACGACTCTGGGAGTATCATGTCTGTAGGATCTAGTTCTGGAGTGGACCAGGAAATAAGATAAAGCACCAAGAACCTGCTCAAGGAACTGTAAGTGCAGCTGTGCCGCGTCTCATTGCACCACACTGGTAAAGTGGCATTTGGACAGACAATAAAACTCCAAATACAGTTGCATTGCGTTGTACGGGCTGCAAGGTAATGCAAAGTCCTAAAGGACTCATACGCTGACATCTTCCTATCTCACTGGCTGCTCATAGGGTGTTATATACTAAGAGCTGGATTAAGGATTACAGCTGCAATCAAAGGGACAGACATCATTTACCTGTGGATTACAAATAGCGAAGTCTGATTTAAAGAGACAGACATTTACCTGTGGATTACAGTATTGCACAATACTTAGGGTGCACCCCAACGAGGAATTTGTCCAGGAACATACAAGTGCAGCTAGGCTGCTTAACGGACTTTGGGGAAAACATCATATTTACTGGTTTAGGCCTCCTGCACACGAATGTGTGCGCCCCATGGTCGTGCTGCGGCCCGCAAAATGTGGGCCGCAATACACGAACACCATCCGTGGGGCATCCGCAACGGATTGCGGACTCATTCACTTTAATGGGTCCACGATCCGGCCATTCCGCAAAAAGATAGAACATGTTCTATCTTTTTGCGGAACGGAAGTATGGGACAAAACCCCATGGAAGCACTCCGTAGTGCTTCTGTAGGGTTCCGTTCCGTGCTTCCTTTCCACACCATTCCGCATCTACGGATTTGTGGACCCATTGAAGTGAATGGGTCCGCATCCGTGATGAGGAATGTACACGGAACGGTGCCTGTGTATTGTGGATCCGCAAATGCGGTCCACAATATGGCAACGGGACACTTACGGTCATGTGCATGAGGCCTAATTGTTAGGCTGTGTTAAATTCACTGTTGGTTTATTTTCTGTGTACCAATCTGTTTTATATATTCTCAGCTGCTTGTTCACTGCTGGGAAAGAACCATTGTCTGTGTCTGTGTGGCATTGTGTACCCTCTGTACCTGTGGGCTCAGCCCTCGGTCTTCTTTCATTTGGCACTGCGAGCAGGGTACATTGATTGCCATGCAGAACCCAACCGGTTTCTAGGCGATTCCGGCTGTGGCCCCCATCACTCCTCCTGCCGTGGGAGTAGCTCTGATCATGTGTTTGCCTGCAGGGGCAATATTGAATCAGCTAGTGTTGTTTGATGGCCAAAATATGCTGTTAGAAGACTGGGCCGCACACCTTAAGAGCACCCGCAGGTTGTACAACTTGGCTCCGGATTTACAATCAGATGTGGCGCTGAAAGCCTTGGAAGGGGATGCTAGACGCACTGTCATGCTACGTAAAGAAGAGGAAAAGTAGGACACTGGATGCTATATTCTTGATTCTTGAGTCTATCTACGGAGAAATGACCAGTACCGGCAGCCTTAGGTCCCGTTTCTTCACTCTCTTCCAGCGTGAAGATGAGACTATTCCCCAGTTTGCCAACGCCCTCCAGGAGATCTGGTCACATGTACCAAAGAGAGAGGCCAATGGTGCTAACATTCTTGGAAATGGAGTTTAAATCCTCCGGGACCAGTTCGTACTTTGATTGCGTAGCCCTCATCTTCGCCAGGCTCTCTTGGAACATATCCTGGTGGATGCTAAGTTGCAGTTTCAGAATATACAAGCTGAAGCTGTGGCTCAAGACAAGAAAAAGTCATATGGGGCTTACACCTTAAGTATGCAGGCTGCAGGAAGTCAAAGAACACCCTCTGATGAAGAGGATCTACGAGAGGCAGTGAAGGCATTGTGTGTATTCCTGGGAGAAATTCAGAGGCAATTGGCACAGTTACAGGCTCCATCGATGGCCCCAGTTCGGGGAAAAGGGGGGCTGTCCCCATGGTTTCCCCTCTGTATTGAGCAATTCCAGAGGCTGGAGTGAGAGACTCTCCCAGGTTCTGGGCTGATCCATCACCACCTACAGATGCACAGACGTGTTGTCCTCCAAAATACCGGAAGGCAAGGGGGCCGCAGTGTTGCATTTGCTGTGAAAGAGGACAAAAAGGCCCTGAATCCAGAACAGCCACCGTTAAACGGGAACCCCTCGCAGTAATGGGGCACACCGCGGGGGAGGCCAGTTGCCAGGTTAACACTAACGACCTCCGGGACCTGGTGACCAAAAGCCCCTACTTACAGGTGCAGATTGAAGAACAGATGGTGGAATGTCTTGTAGACACAGGGTCAGAAGTAACCACGATGCCAGTGAAGTTCTTTGAGAGATACTTCGGCCACCTCATGAAACCTGACAAGGGAACCGTAATCAAGCTGACGGTGGTAAATCAGACTACTATAATGGTTTTCGGAGTGGCTTAGATGAGAATGAAGC